>NW_021163827.1:2500-29020 GCF_004324835.1 Dendronephthya gigantea | reverse complement strand
ACAATATGCTGATGCAGTGCACCAAAGGGAGCGGCATTAGACAACTGCTTCGGCTTTGTTGATGGCACGGTAAAAGCAATCTGTCGTCCTGGGGAGATGCAGGCATTAGTTTACAATGGGCATAAGAGGGTCCATGCTTTAAAATACCAGTCGCTTGCCCTACCAAATGGTCTCATTGCAAACTTGTTTGGACCTGTAGGTATGTAAACATTTTGACTAACAAATTTCAAACGTTTTGTTAGCTGGTGATATGATGGCATATCTCCACATTTTTTTTTCAATACCTTTTGTAACAGCCAAAAGTCTGCAATATAGTTTACAACACAGTTTGAGATTATAGACTTAAATGCTTTTTTTAAACATCTATCATCAAATCTGCAGAGGGAAGAAGGCATGATGCTGCTATGCTTATGGATTCTGGACTTCTGCAAGACTTAGAGCAGTATGCACAGGTAAATGGTTACCCTATGTGTCTTTATGGTGATCCTGCTTATCCTCACCGTGTGCACCTACAGGTACCATACAGGGACCGTCCACTCACACCAGAAATGGAAGCTTTCAACAGGTCCATGAGCAATGTGCGTGTTTCTTTTGAATGGTTGTTTGGGGATGTTGTTAACTATTTTAAGTTTTTGGACTTCAAGAAAAACCAAAAGATTGGTTTAAGCAGTGTAGGCAAGATGTATATTGTTGCTGCAATTTTGAGAAATGCTCTTACATGCATGCAGTCTAACACCACTTCAAAGTTTTTTGAACTTGAACCACCTACTGTTGAGGAGTACTTTTCTTAATGATGCATGACACTGTATATATATTCAGAGAATTATTTCAACAAAACAATGGAAATCATTGAAATACATAGTGGTAAAACTACAGAATTATTTTATTAGCATACTATTCAAAACTCAATCAAAGAACATGATATTGGTTTGAGATTTTGACATAAAATATTATGATACTGTAAATATTTAACATTTGAATACAACATTTTTGAGTAATGCATGTAAAATATCATTTAAATGTATAACATAAATTTATAAATTGTTTAAATATAATTATTATATATTGGTAAAATAACATTTCAATGTACTGTAGTTAATGTAATTGTCATTAAGATCAAATTGTAAGATAAATTGTGCTTGTAGAATATTTTTTACCAAACTCAACATTAGTTTTTTCACAAAACTGACTAATTTATCACAACAACATGTCTTTGTTAGCAGGTCTAATTCTCTTTATCAATAATCTTTGACAAAAGAGCTATTAATGCCTGCCCTTGTTGTTGCTGTTGCTGCATTAAAACCATTTGGCTTGCTTGTACCTGCTTATTTTGCTGTCGTTGCATTTCCAAAATAGAATTCAACATGTCATTCTGTTGCTGCATGAATTTTTCTGTTTTTTCTTTTTCCATTTCCAGACGCTCCCTTTCTAATTTGTTGCTCTCTTCTTTCAGTTCCCTTTCTTTTTCTGCCTTTTCTGGCAAAAATGCCAAGGCTGTATCAGCACCCTTTCTGATTTTGCATTTGGGAGCATGTTGATCTTTTCCAACAGCATTCCTCACCTGGGTCTCAGATAACGTTTCCATGGCTCTTTTTCGTATTTCTTGTGCAGCCATTTGATCTTCTTCTAATCGTCTTTTTTCCTTTTCTCCCATTTCTGCAGCCAGGGTTTCAGATGCATGCTCTCTTTCACAAATCTCTTCCAGCAATGTGTCCAATTCTGTTAATTCAGGTGAAATACCACTAGCTCGTCTTTCCTCATTTTTCTTTTTTCGAAACTGTTTCATTAGTTTTTTCAATCTGTCTCTAACAGAGCGTTGCTCTACCTTGAATTTAGGATATTCTATTTTTTCCAAATTTTTAGCAATAGACTCCCAAACCAGCGCTCTTTCTGCTGACCTTTTTTTGGTTTCAAAGAGCTTGGAAGCAACAACCTCTTTGCAAAATTCCACATCATGCTGAGTAGTCCATTTCATTATAAAACAAACTCTGCAATGTTAAATGAATAAAAGAAAAAATGAGATGAATGGTATTTAGAGAAAAAATTGAAATATGCATTGAGTAAAAATTTAAAATCGAGTTTGAAAAGCAAAGGAGTGTACTTTACAGTAATAAATTACAGACAATTAAAAAACAACCACACGCGTTACATATTTATAAATTTTGTAATATTAATAAACTAAAAAACTGACAGCACTTACCCGGATTTGAAACCTTCCTTTCCTTCTAACGGCACAGTACTTTTTGCCATTTTTTTCTTACTTTTTTAGACAATCTACGACGACGAGAAAACTCCAAAACGGCGTCGTCGTAGATAAACTTCCCTGAGCAAAAACGCACACGCATGCTCAAATTGTGCAAATTTACTTCCGGTGGCGTCGCGAATCACCGCGTCGTAGAATCTTAAGGTCCCTATTATAGCTCAGTGATGTCGCCTTACTTCAAGGTAAATGAACCTCTTGCGGAATTGCAAAGGATTATGGTAGTTTAGTTACACGGCAGAATTATCCATCATGGCCGCTTGCTGTGTTGGAACAGACAAAGAAGCTTTTGATGTGAAAATTTACGGAAAACTTTTATCATTTTGACTTCGGTTAAAGTTTTTTTCAATTCTGTACGTCTTGCCTCATATTTTTTCCTTGTCTCGGGTTTCTACGATGAAAATGTCTTGAAATATTCAGCTTGGCGTACAGAGTTGCCGAAGCGTGCTGTGGCTTCGATTCAAAATGCCAGACACAAATTTTGCTATCTTTTCCAATCGAAAGGTATGTGTTCAGTTAAATTACTTTTAAAATAAGTGGAACAAAGAGGATGATCGTTTCGCCGAGTTATACGGCAATCGACTGCTTTCTCACGGCCTAAGACACGAAAATGTTTTCACATATGGTCGGTCTAAAAAAACACATGTTTGATCAAGTGTTCTTTCCCAAAACCAAAACATTGAACTTTTTTGGGCGCGAAAAGTTACCGTTTGAAGTATAGAGCTTTCTTGTTTAAAAAATTTTCTGTTGTGTTGAAGTGCTTCTAAGTGCTTTTCATTGCTGCTTATGCGTTTTGGTGGAGTTTTTCAACGACGTAAAATTCACGCGATTCAAAATATAAATTGCTCGCTTGGCCGCCAACATATTTGGACCGTTTCTGAATATTTTTCTTGAAAAATGGAAAACGGCGAAGAGGTCCTTTGCTCAAAGTCTATTTTGTGGACCAGAAACTTGAGTGGTATTTCCGCTTTCACCCATGAATTACTCACAAAACATTTGATAACTGATAGTTCAGCCAAACACGGAAAGCCACCAAATGCTCACAAGCAAAAAAGTGTGGGTATATATACCAACTCTTTAAAGAAAAGATGGTTACCCAAATTTTAGTAAAAGCTAACGTCGTTAAGGGACTGGTCATAATTTAGCAGGGGGGTGGGGAGGTGTAATTCAATATTTTAAGGAATGATATTTTGCAACCCTGTCTTGCCTTATCCACAAAAAATCATGCCCCCTCCCCTTGTTCGAGACGGTAAAAATGCCCCCCCCCCATCCGTCAACGTTTTGATAAACACTGCTTCAAAATGAGAAACTACTGTAATCTGCACCGTCAATTCAAAATAGTAATTACACCTTCAAAAATTTTTCTGACAACGTTTATATAAAGTAATAAAATTAATTTATATACGTCCACTTATATATTTCCAAGGGTGGGTAGACTACAAGTTTTGTGTAGTTCGCTACAACTACTGCTATTTTAAAATAATGTAGTCACCTACAACTACTGCTATTGTCAAAAATATGTAGTTTGGTTCTTTTGACTACGTGTACAGCTATATCGCTAGAAAAATGTAGCGAAGTATTCGCTACTTCGCTACAACAAAATTCCTGGTATCCGTGTTTGTAATTTATATTGATTTCACATGTTTTAAACATATGAAATGTTAAGCATAATATGCTCATATATTCTGATACTATGGATTAATGGCGGATGAGCCAAAGAATTCTAGAACAAAATGTGGGTCCAAACGAGATTTGACATGGTATATTAAATGACTAGTTTTGTATTATAGTGTATGAACTATAGAGTATATAGTCGAGGGATATTAAAAAATCGAAAAGTGGCGAATAGCGATTGTTGTTGAAAAAGTAATCAACTACTTCGCTACTTTTAATATAGAAAATATAGTTCGCGACAACTTCAAACTACCAGTTTTAAAAAGTAGTCTATACAGTTACTCGCAAATTGTAGTTCGCTACAGTTGCAAACTCCAACAACTCCGATACTACCCACCCTTGACATATTCATATGTTAAAATTTGGTTTTAAACATAATATGTTAGTTATTTCTAGTGAAAGACCCTGCTATTTAAAATATAAATATTTTAACACAGTGACTTATATAACTTTTCATTTTAAATTCTATAACTAATTTTGTTTAATGTTCTAAGCAAAGCTTATGCAGTGCAACTCAAAGTCTAAGCATGTATAAAAGAAATAATTACAACCAGAAATAAGCAACCCCCCCCCCCTTATAACTGTCTAACATTTTATGAACCCCCCTTTTTTCTGGCTAAAAAATATGTGACCCCCCCACTATTTCCACCTCCCCACCCCCCTGCTAAATTATGACCAGTCCCTAAGGGCGCTGAAAAGTTTTTCCTGGTGAAAAGTAATGTGCATGCTTTGATGAAAAAGGCGAACTATTCAGTTTATGTGCACCTACGCCAGGACACTTGTAAAGTAACTGATGCAAGTTGCTCATGTAAAGCTGGAAAAGGTGGTTGCTGCGAGCATGTGGCTGCTTTGCTTTTTAAAATTTTAGACTTTATTAAACTTCAGTTAACAGAAATACCAGACGATTTGACATGTACACAATTACTACAGCAGTGACATGCTCCTTCCAGTGAAAAACTTGAATCTGCATTATTGTTTGGCCAAGTTAAATTTAACAAGGCAACCTGCAAAAAAGACAAAGTGCACCAAACTGTGTACAACAACCCAACACCAGCTTTTGCTAAAGATGTCAGTGAAATTGACTTAAAAAAAATTAGGTGATGGGTTGAAATCTGTAGACACTTGCCAGTACTTTCAAGGCCTTCTAGAGTCAAACAAGTATCACCCATGCGAACATGAACAATTTTTGGAAGGGTTGCCTTCAAAAAGAGCATTTACCGATTCTAACTTGCATGCAAGTCAACTTTATAATGACAACATTAGAGAGTCCATTTTATAGAAGTACTTATTCCTGATTTTGCTGAAGTATGCAAGCATTTGCCTTCTCAGAAATATATACAATTTACCAAAGACACTTTATTTAAAAACCAAACAACAAATGGTTGACATAGAGTGCAACACAAGGGGCCAGTCAGATTGCATGCAGTGGTTTCAAGAAAGGCAGTCTCGCTTGACTGCCTCAAATTTTGGTTCAGTTATGAAACGTAAAGAATCAATCTTTCTTAAGTCGCTACTAATAAAAATCCTTTCACCTTCATTAAACACATCAAAAACACCTGAACCATGTTTGTTGGGTAAAACTAATGAACAAACTGCCATAACAAAATACATGGAAGAAATAAGCAGTGACAAATCTATGTCAGCTTGTGTTGATTGTGGATTAATTGTTAATGCAGAAGCACCATGGCTTGGTGCCAGTCCAGACTGCCTATTATATGATTCTGCAGAGACCACACCATTTGGGGTAGGTGAGGTTAAATGTCCATTCTCCAAGAAGAAAAAGACAATTAATTATGCCTGTGAGAACTCATCATTTTTTTAAGTGTGCCTAATGATAAACAATCAAAACCAACTATAAAAAATAAAAAGAAACCACAATTACTATTACCAAGCGCCAATACGCAAGAATAACTCAAAACACAAGTATAATCTCTTATATAATATAAGTCTGCTTCGAATGCAATTCGTATTTACATTCACCAAAACATGAACAACAACGAACCCAGGAAAGCGCGCGAAAGCGCCGGAAGTGAGTCTAACATGCAATGCTGATTATCTACTTCATGTAACATGCCACAAAGGTGTGGCGAAGTGCAAGGGCTTATGGCTACCTGCAAGGTTAAATGGGGGGATTTTATTGTGTACACAAGAAAAGAAATATTTAGTGAAAGGATTTACTTTGGTCATGAATTATGGTACAAAACAATATTAGCAAAACCTACGATATTTTATTTCACATATATTTACCCTAAATTGGCAAAACAATAAAACTATTCAATTTCTTGTTCTAATTCACAGTGACAATCATTTATCAAAGGTGGACAAAATAATGTTAAATAAGAACAAATGACCCATACTTTGTTCAAGTCTGATGACATTGTTAAAGAAAAAGTGTTTTTGATCATTCTAAAACTTTTAATGTGTCTTATTGCTCTTTCCACATGCACTCGGACAGCTGCAATTTTCCGTGTTTTCGTCTCATCGCTTAGTGAAAGTTGAGGGGCACCATTCAAAAATGGTGGTATATTCAGCCCCACACCAACTGGCATCTCACTTTCTATATCAAACCCCCTATCTGCCATAATGTCATCCCCTTGCTCAAGTAATTTGAGGATACCACAATCTTTGGTTACTTGCTTATCACTAGACTGCCCAGCATACAACTCAGACACAAATGTTGGATATCCAGCAGGGGAAATACCAAGCAATCTCTTAGCAGTGTTCTGATTTTTATAAAACGAAAATGTGGCTGACTGACTTCTGAAGGAAGTTGGCATTTCAATAAACAGTTCAGTGCAATCAATGATTACACGAGTATTTGGGCAGGTGTCTTTAAAAGCCTGTGGCATAGTTTGTTGTACATAGTCACGTGATGCCCAAATGGGAATGGCTCGCAACCTGTGATACAGAAATTCTATCTAGGTTGTCCAGATACGAGAGACGTGGGCTTCTGAAATCCCAAATCGATTTGCTATGTCTGTTCCCATAAGCCCCCATCGTAAACGTACAATAACCATGGACAACTCTTGTTCTGGTGACATTGACCTAGTTCGTCCCAATTTTGTTTGAGATTCTGATGTATATTCTACATTTTTACTTGAACCAGTATAGCTTAGAAAATCACATGCCGGTTGCAGGTATTCAAAGAAAACTTTAAATGTCTGATAATTTTGAAAACCAGTATAAAATTTGAAGTTTGCATTACTGGCAAGAAGTCATTATATTTTCTTTGTAATTCAGCATGTTCAACTTTCAATTTTTCATAGTCTGACTCTTATTTTTCTTCGTCAGTTGTAAGTTTTTCAGGTATGGTAGTTTAATTATATTTTCACAGTTTTGAACCGAATAGCAGCTTGAAATATGTTCTCTACCTTCCCTACTGTTCACTGTTTGTCTACTCGACGATTTAACAATTGTTGGTAATGAACCAAAGGATTTCTTTTCAAAGGTTGTTTACTTATATGTAATAAGTTTAGCCATGTTTCTCTCAAGCTTGAATCTTTGGGAAATTTGTGAAAAGACAACCCTGGATTTTTAATGTTAATGTTAATGTTGATGTTATGTTAATGTCTAATTGATCAATTTTTGCAGTCTTACGACTGAATTACAATTAAATTTACAGGCAAAGAAATTTAGGTAAAATATGGAATATGTTTACTATACTTACAACATTTTGCTATAAAATTCTATTAAATTTAAGATTACTGTAAAATGTTCCGCTAAAATAAAGTATTAATACTAAGACTATACTAAAATGCTTAAAGTTTTGATTTTTTCGCAAAATTTGGAATAAAAGAGTTCAATAACCTATTCGTATTAATAATGGGAAGATTAAATCTTCTCAGTTCTCTAAAATTATGTGTTGGTAAGTTTTCTTCAGGTAGTAAATGGTGTAATTTATGATCATCTTTTGTTTCGATGGACGAGAATAGCTTTTGTGATAACTTTTCTCTTCTGTCCTTCAGTGTTTGCTTCCTTAATTTTGCTTCTTTTAATGCGACTTTTGGACTTGATTCCGGGTAGATTATCCGCAAGGCTCGATTTTGTACACGTTCCATATCCACCGACAAATAATCAGGAAGGCCTGAGTGGAAAACTTGGCAGCCGTATTCTAAGATGGATCTAATGCATGCAAAGTAGAATTGAATCAAGGAATAATGATCTACACCTGCTCGTTTTAACTGCCTTAATAAGTATAGTCGTTTTGATGCTTTTAATACAATATTTTCGATATGACTGTTCCATTTTAGGTCTTCCGTGATGGTCATACCCAGTAGTTTAGCTGATTTAACAAGTTCAAAGCGTTCGCCATTTAGAATCAAACCATCATTAGTAGAGGGTCTTCTAGTAAAGTCAATTCGGAGCTCTTTACACTTTATCGGATTTAACTGAAATTTATTTTCATTGGACCATTTAGCAACTTGGTCTATTGTATCTTGTAATCTACTTTCCATGTTCCTTAAGATGACTTCAGAAATGGTCGTGTCGTCTGCAAATTTCCATATACTATTTGTGGGGGAACCATTGATACGTAGATCGTTAATCATGGCTAAGAACAGCCATGGACCAATCCTGGTTCCTTGTGGGACGCCCGCTGGAACTTGTAGGAAGTCAGATACACCTTCGGTTGATATCTTTACTCGCTGTAATCTATTTCGTAGAAAGTCCGTAATACAATTTACGATTGTGGGTTTTAAACCATAACTGAGTAATTTTGCAATTAGCAAATTATGATCAACTAAGTCGAAGGCTTTCCTGTAATAGAGTAAAGCTACTCTTATCGCTGAGCCTGTGCCATCGGTTTCAGTTAGCCATTTGTGTAACATTGAGATAAGAGCAAACGTTGTACACGAGCCTGGTACAAAACCAAATTGTGATGGATCCAAAGATCTAAGAAAGTCGGCCTCAGTCCTCTGTCAATGATGAATTTTTCTGCCACTTTTGATAAGGTTGACGTCAGAGAAATTGGCCTTAGATCTTTATAAAAGTCCGTGATCTTTGATTGTTTAGGGATGGGGGGAACGTCGGCCATCTTCCATGCTTGTGGGACTTTGCACGTTTGGAATGAGCAGTTGATAATATCAGCAACGGCAGGTGCTAATATATCGGCGTATGTCTTCAGTACCCAGTTTGGTAACTTGTCCGGACCATTCGCTTTTGTGGCGCTTAATTCACGTAAAGTTTTTGCGACCAACATTTCGGTAACTTGTATTGGTTCGTCGTCGTCTTCCTTCAAGACACATACGTCATTAGTTAGCGGATCGTAGTCTGCCATAACACTGATAAAGGCTTCATTGATCTTATTTGCTAGTTCGTAATCGTTGCAATTTAAGTTCGTAGTCAAGCTTGATCGAAAATCTGGGTTATGCTTTTCCGAAGAGCCACATAACAGTTTGATTTCGTGCCACCATCTGTGCGGTTTAATTTCCTTTAGTCCACGGACTTTAGATAGATAATAACTTTTTCGGCATCGCTTCCTTTCACGGTTTACTTTATTCCTTAAATGCCTGAATAAACCATCCTTTCCTCGTGAGAACGCCTTTTGCCTTTGAATAATGAGCCGTTTAAGTTGGTTAGTCATCCATGGACGATCAGACACATGAACTTTTATCGAACGTTCCGGCATCAGGATATCTAATCCACAATGGATAAGTAAGAGTTAATTACCGAGAACGAGGTTTCTTAGCGAGATACAACCCGAGGGGCGTGACCCGAATAAATCATATGAGGGCTACGCTCCCGAGGGATGTATCTCGCTAAGAAACCGATGTTCGAGGTAATTAACTAATTTAGTTCAAATTTGTAAGGATTTTACTAAGAATGATTGCTCCTTTGCTACGTGTAGTTGATTGAGCCTTACTAATTAGCGACTCAATGATAAATGTAAGCGTAAAGTAAATCGACAAGGCGAAACAAAGAAATGCAGTAAGTGGTGGGAGAAAAAACTTCAAGCATCGGTTAAGGCTACGGAAAAGAAATTTAAAGAAAATTACGAGTCACGCTTTGTGAATATCTTTTTGTTCGACCGCAGATTATCTATCTCTGTATCTGCATATGTTAAACACTTCTGGGAATATTTTGTCAATTAGACAGGACAATTGTTAATTTGGCTTTTGTTTTAATAGTACTCTAAATTTATACAAAAATTAGGTTAGACATGTAGATAAGGATAATTTTCTGATAGCATGCATGGTAGAGTGAGCGGCATATGTTGATGGTTGGATGAACTATGAGCGACAGAAACAGCGACGAAGATCTAGATTTCTATATCACGCAAAGTGCTTTTAGGGAGGCAAAATCAGATGAAGATATAGATTTATTAAACGGAATTCTTTTTGGGGACGAGAGCTTAGATGAACAAAACAAACTTTCGCGAGTGCCCATAGCTGATGCAAAGATAACGAAGAGAGTCATAGCAACAGTTTCCGATGCGGAGCTACAAAAAAGAAATGCTGAGCGTATACCAGCAGCCACAAGGCACAACACTAACTGGGCTGTTCGTGCTTGGCAAGAGTCGGCACAAATACGAAATAGCGAAGGCACAAGAAGCAGCCAAGATTTGTACGGGTTTGTTGAACCAGACATTGTAAATTTGAACAACAACAATAACTTAATTACTGGCTCGCAAAATTTGTAGTGGAAATACGAAAGAAAAAACCTTGCGGTGAACCATACCCTCCAAACACGTTGTACCAATTGTGCTGTGGCATACAACGTCACTTTAGAGAGAATGGCCGACCAGAGTTAAATTTATTTGACAACCCGTGCTTCAAAACGTTTCAAGATTCGTTAGACGCCGAGATGAAAAGGTTGACTGGCCAAGGCTACGGTGTTAACGTTAGAGAAGCACAGGCGTTTACAGAAGAGCAAGAAAACAAATTATGGGATATGAAATTACTCGGTGGCCAGTCTCCCCAAGTGCTTCTTGATACGATGATTTTTTTGATTGGGAGGAGCTTTGCATTACGAAGTGGAAAAGAGCACAGAAATCTACGATTTGAACAATTTACATTAATTGAAGCTAATGAAACGGAACCCGAGAAACTTGTGTTTAATTCGTTTGGTGAGAAGAACAACCAAGGTGGTCTGAAACATAGGTCAATGAAGAGAAAGAGAATTGAACATTACAGCAACTCCGATGTGCCACAAAGATGCTTGGTCGGTTTATATAAAACGTACGTTGCAAAATGTCCCATGGATGTTTCAGGATGTTTCTACCTAGCTCCGAAACGGAAGATTAACACGGAGGATAAAGGTAGGTTTTCGAATCTATTTATTTACAAGTAGTGTAACTTATCAAAATCTGTTGAATTTATTTAGTAACAAGCTTTTACTCTGTCTTTGCTGCAGAATGGTTTACACGCAATCCAGTGGGACATAACGTGTTAGGCAACACAGTTCGTAGATTGTGCCAAACTGCGGGTATTGAAGGTCATTTCACAAACCATATAGTTTAAGGGCAACGACAGCAACAAGAGGTCTTATAAGAGGTGTACCGGAAAAGTTTATCATGGAGAGGACTGGACATCGGGATGTAAGGTCGTTGCAGAAATACGAAAGACCAGATATTCAAACAAAAATCGCAATTTCCAAATCTATGGATTGTGGCGTCAGAACAGGCGAGAAAACGAAAGTGAATAGTATGAATGAAGACCGAGTGCAGGATGTTCTTTTGAAGAGGAATACTACAGAGCAAGAGGAGCAGCTTGAAGATATGGAAAGAAAGAAGGCACGGATGGAAAACGGGGAGAGAAGTTGTTTTGATAAGTGTATTTTTAACTTTTTTTGAATTAACGTGTTTGACTTTGTGTGTTGAGAAAGATTGACTGAGAAAGTATGATAGTGTGGAACAACTGCTCTATCAACAGATTAGTTGTAGTAATTAATTTTTTGTCGTGATTTAATTTTAGCGTGCGTAAAAAGGTGTAGGGTGTTGTTTTTTTGCATTGGGTTTTATCTATATAAAACCTTACTTTTCTGGGGTTTATCTGTATAAAACCCAGAAAGCCGGGTTTTATATAGATAAAACCCGGTGAATATTTAATCATCAATTCAATTCTATTCATGAACCCCGCTTTTCCCTGAGAAGATATCAAATCCCTCCCCTTGCTTTAAGATTCTAACCGAAATAAAACCCTATTGAGAACAATAGAAATCCGCAGAAATTTGAACTAAGATCGGTATAACACTGTTATGGATAAGATCGGTATACACTGTTACTCTTACAAAGTGGCACACAACAAGTTGTACCTCCGAACTTTTTGTCTTTAGTGGTTTTAGTTACTTCACTATTGTTATTTTCCATTTTTCAAGAAAAATATATCCAGAAACGGTCTAAATAGGTTGGCGGCCAAGCGAGCAATTTATATTTTGAATCGCGTGAATTTTACGTCGTTGAAAAACTCCACCAAGACGCATAAGCAGCAATGAAAAGCACTTAAAAGCACTTCAACACAACAGAAAATTTTTGAAACAAGAAAGCTCTATACTTCAAACGGTAACTTTTCGCGCCTAAAAAAGCTCAATGTTTTGGTTTTGGGAAAGAACACTTGATCAAACATGTGTTATTTTAGACCGACTAAGTCTGAAAACATTTTCGTGTCTCAGGCCGTGAGAAAGCAGTCGATTGCCGTATAACTCGGCGAAACGATCATCCTCTTTGTTCCGCTTATTTTAAAAGTAATTTAACTGAACACATACCTTTCGATTGGAAAAGATAGCAAAATTTGTGTCTGGCCATCTTGAATCGAAGCCACAGCACGCTTCGGCAACTCTGTACGCCATGCTGAATATTTCAAGACATTTTCATCGTAGAAACCCGAGACAAGGAAAAAATATGAAGCAAGACGTACAGATTTGAAAAAAACTTTACCCGAAGTCAAAATGATAAAAGTTTTCCGTAAATTTTCACATCAAAAGCTTCTTTGTCTGTTCGAACACAGCAAGCGGCAATGATTAAAAATAGGTACGCAATGCGTACATGTGGGTAGCCGTAAACATTAACTGCGATAAACCTATTTTGTATTCAATGTCAAACGACAGGCTGCTATAGTAAATATCAACGAGTAAATAGCGAGTAAATATCAACTGATGCTTAAGGCCCTGTTACACGGTGCAATTTTTCTTGCAACTTGCAATTAAAATTCTTCTTTTGAGAGATGTAAATTTGCCAACTACCGAACTTTTGTCTTTATTACACTGCATGGCGTTTCTTACACTTACATTTTGAAGCCTCTTCACTAATTTACATCTCTTTAAAAGTAGAATTGCATTGCAAGTTGCAAGAAAAATTGCACCTTGTAACATGCCCTTTACTCTTACATTCTAATGCCAAACAAAACGGCAAAAATGCCCTATAGTTAGCTAGTTGAATACAGTTATAAAGAAGTCTATTTTATTACACAATCTATATATTATAATATTTTACTGTATTAAATACATTTTACTACAGATCAAAACATACATAAAAGCAGATTTACAAGAGATAGGAAATGCATATTTTTAAGCAGAATAGTAGTTGGCGAGAACAAAAAAGAGAGTAAGGTTCCAGAATAGTGGCACGAATCCTCTGATAACATAAAGCTTAGTTTAAAAGTAGAGAAAGAAGATTTCAGACGTTTTTAAAT
This sequence comes from Dendronephthya gigantea, assembly GCF_004324835.1. Classification (NCBI taxonomy): domain Eukaryota; kingdom Metazoa; phylum Cnidaria; class Anthozoa; order Malacalcyonacea; family Nephtheidae; genus Dendronephthya; species Dendronephthya gigantea. The sequence continues at coordinate 15,460 of NW_021163827.1, read as the reverse complement.
TATTTTGTTTTGATGTCCCTTGATTATCAACATGTCTTTGTTACATACAACATTGGTTATTTTGTTGATCAATGAATGTTATATAAGTTAATAAATGTTAGGATGGTTATTGCTCCAGTAAGATTATAAGGCTTGTTTGCCAAAGTTTATTGACAATAACAATCTGTTATCACCATTATAACTAAGATGATAATGTGATTTCATAGATCCAGAAGGAAGGTACAGGTGGTTTGCAATGTTGATTACAGATAACTTATCAGCATGGAGATAATAGCACTAGTTCCTAGGTCCAATAAGACTGCGAGGCTTGCATGTTTGCAAGTTTCATTGACAATATCTTATCACTGTGTTAATCAGTACAACAATCAGTCAACATTGAACACCATCATTCATCATTGATATAAATGTGCATTGCTGAGTAGAAGTTACCAGGAAGGTATGTCCTAGGACCTGGATTTTCCTCTACCAATACATCATTTGAAAGTCTCAGTAATAATGGCACATAAACATTGTGATGGTATATAATTTGAATACACCATAAGCACTATTCACTGTTCTTTCGACTCTTAATCAATTGGTTCTTAAGATATGACAAGCAAAATACATTAATATAAAACATTAATAGTATTGATACCAAAGCTTGCCTTTCAGACAGCAGAAACTGTTTCAACGGTCTAGAAAATTGTGGTGTGAACCACTCCTGGAGTGATGAACTTCAATAATGATGCACATATTTGTAGCCTTAAACTTAATATTTTGTTTGAATATATCAGCAAAATGGCTGCCTTTTTATTTATACCTGCACAATGGCTGGTTTCAATTTTAATACCTGCACAATGGCAAGGTCTAACTTTAATACCTGCACAATGGCAAGGTTTTTGCTTGCCATATCTCAAGAAGCAATTGATTAAGAGTCAAAAGAAAGTGAATTGTGCTTATGGTATGTTCAAATTATATACTATCACAATGTTTATGTGCCATTCAAATAATGTGCCATTCAAATTCATTGCTTTCAAATAATGTGGAGGAAAATCTAGGTCCTAGGACATACCTTCCTGGTAACCACAACTGAAGCAATACACGTTTATATCAATGATGAATGATGGCATTCAATGTTGACTGATTGTAGGACTGATTACCACAGTGATAAGATATTGTCAATGAAAATTGCAAACAAGCCACGCAGTATTAATTAAAGATTTGTACGCTCGTATAATCCGGTTGTGATCAAAATTGCTCGGCAGTGGACAAATGAGCGATTGAAATGACAAATATTGACACAAATAATGCAACGTTGATTTTACCTTGACTTTTATACAGAAATTTGCCAAAACTCAAAGCAGCCCCTTCGAATAAAAATCTGATTAAACGTCGGAAATGTTTCGAGTGTTTCCTTCAGCGCCAATCTGTCCGAGTGATTACCGACGAGTGCCGAAGACCCTACCCTCCATGCTACGCGGACACTTTCGACTCTGACATAGTGGTTAGCCGCGCATGCGCAGCGGCTACCCACAAAAATTCTGCCGTGTTACTAAACTACCATGATCCTTTGCAATTCCGCAAGAGGTCCAATTAAAGGGGACTTTTGCCACTAGAACTAACATAATGAACATGTTAAGTACAGTCGTGAAAGAGGAACAATCAAAGACAACAGCCACAAGTACTAATACTCGGAAAACACTGCAAGGCACCGATCATCGTGTATCAAGTCAAAAAACAGCCCTTGAGGAAGAATATGCCATACGATTTCCAGTGAAGCGTCAATGTAAAGAAGCTTCAAGCGAGTCATTGTTTGCCGGGTGAACAAGAGAAAGAAGATTTTCATTTAGCTCTAAAACTACAGCAACAAGAAATCGAAATCGATTCCGATGGCGTAGAATCAGTCAACTGCAGTGAGGACGAAGACCAGATACAATGCGAAGCAAACGCGCCTGCGGCTTTGTTATGTTTAAAAAGTCGGCGTAAATAGAACAATGGCACCGTTAATACAAATGCTATATATATTGCTACTAAATGTTAATTGTTTGGTCTGCGCCCTGATCCTATTAGACGGACGTTGATATTTAGGGATGCACCATTATATTTGCGGCTAGTTCATATTTATTTTTTTTGAGTTTGATTTTTCAACGGTATGAGCTTTATCGTTTGTACAATTTATTAAATATTAAGTTCCGAAAATTTATTTAAAATCTAAGTTTACTGAAGTTCGTATGAAATTCATACATGAATTTGGGAACTTTTGCGTTCAGCTTTGTGTTGATTATAACATTTTTTTTCCTGAAATCGACATGTTACATATTTCTATTTTTAGCAAATCCTATAGCTAATGATAAACAGATAATGATAAACATAAACAGACGCGCTTCGGGTTATGTTGTCTCTTCTGTTCAAAGTTATAACAGTGCGTTCAATCATCACTTTTTTCTATTCAAAGCTACTAGAAATACATGCATACAAAGTCCCAAATAAACATATATTTCCATCATTGAAATTCTATAATACTCGTTTCTGCTGAATGATCGGAGTCGCAAAGTAAAATCCTATATCTTGGTACAATTATAAAGTCTACTCTCGAGCTATCAAATTCGACTATAATCATAATTGTGCTACGAATTGCTTTAAAAATAATACAGTTTTAGCGAAATTTCAATTGCTTTTTAAACAGATTCACCATTAAAAATAAATACTTTTCAAATCAAAATCATTTTAACGAAATCAACGAATAAATTCAAAGAGGTGTCATACATTTGTTGATAAATCCACATATTTATAAACTTACAAAATACTTGCATGCTTTAGAATACAAAATCTACCTATTTACCTGTTCAAAAACACTCCAAAAATGCTTCAAAATCGTTGATTTTTCAACATCTATTTGAATCAAAGTTTTTCGATCCGAAAACACCATTTACTTTACGTTTTGATCAATTTTACGATTGAATTTTTCCGTATATTTTCAAAACCATCCAAATGAAAAATTTTTTTTTAAAAATTTTATAATTCAAAATATCAGTTATGCTGACGCGAACCAAAATTTTAATTTAGCCAATCGCATGCTTCCAAACGTTTGTTAGTTACCAGTTGTAACTCGTCTTAAACTTACGCATGCGCATAACTTACAAAAACCCCCAACATCCATGACATAATGGCGGACAACTTTCATTTCGCATTTGCATTCCCGGGCGTAATTAAAATCTCCGGGCGGAATTAGTACCCTCGCCCGGTGCTTCACACCGGCTCGGGGATCAAACAGTAATTGTATTCATTATTTTACTTCCTCGCCTCGTCCCTCGCCACTGCTCGGCTTTGCTTACGTAAGACTTTCTATACTTCAAGGTAACCTGTATATTCGAAAAATCCTTTCATGTCTCCAGGTGTAATTGCCTCTAATGAAGTGTACATGTTATATATGCATTCAGGAATTGTTATGTTCGTACAGTCTCCAAATCTATACTTCAATAACGTACGCATCTTTCCAAACACGTATTCTGCAGGGTTGAAATCGGGCGAGTAAGCAGGCATATATACCAGTTCTATGTCAATATCATTTAAAAATTCTCTTAAGATTCTGCCTCCATCGTAGTGATGGGTTCCGCAATTGTCCATAACAATAACAGAACCAGGTTCTAACACGGGCTGTCCAGTTCGAACATTTATAGAGTCGGAAGCTTCTTCAAAAAATTTGAGAAAATCTAAGGTATCTGCACTCCAGTCAACTGTATTTGCGTAATCTACGCCAGTTAGTGAACACATAAGGTTAACCGTTGTATTTGCAGTTTCGGCGTACCTCTGAAATTCTACCACTTTCTCTCATCGGGGCATGCCCGTATCTTCGCGCAGTGTGCTTTGGTAATTTTAAACCACATTCATCAAAAAATTTGAGAGTATATGGATTTTTACCATGCAGGTATTCGATGAAAACCTGTGAATATGCCATGTTTTGTAAAGTGCATCGTTCTTGTGCAATTGTTACGAAATGCGAATATATGTAATTTAGCATTGTTAAAAAACACAAGGTCAATATCGACGAGGAACTTACTTGGGGAACACGTCATATAAAATGAAGTGTAAAGTAAATATTATGACCCTTCGGAATCACAAAATTACTTTTCCTGTCATAAGGTCACAGCCCATGGGATTTTCCTCCGAAACAATAGTATGTCGTACAAAGTACAAGTGTCACGACTCAAGAACATAAGTTCTTAGCGGATACTAGTTTATGTCAATCATGTCTTTGTTATATTTTGCTCGGTTAAGCACTTGAAGCCTTACGTCACTAAAAGCCTAATTCGATGAAATTATTTGTAAAATAGTTTATAAGTTGAGATACGGTTCACAGAGTAATAAGTTGATGCTTGTGCTTTAAGTTGATGATAAATAGTTTAAGTTGTGAACAAGTTTTAACAGTGATCGATTAAGTAAAAGACCAACTTGACTAGTGCGTCACCGGCCTTAAGTAAACAAAGTATGAGAGCTGGACCGAGCTTCTAACGCCAACCCACACTTACAACCTACAACGCTGATTGGATTGTGTGAATCACACCATCTTGCACAGGGCGTCTTCAAGATCCCCTCAAATTTTATTATAAAAGGAGGCGCACAGCAACAGAACATTCAGTGGACTAAACACGAGAGTGGACTAAAAAGAGTGGACTAAGCACGAGAGTGGACTAAACACGAGAGTGGGCTAAACACGAGAGTGGACTAAAAGGAGTGGACTAGTGGAGTAAAAAGTATATGAAACGTTGGAGAAGCTCAACCTGACAGAACAGACAGCCAAGACGAGAACAGAAAACAAAGAGGTCCGAAAGGACGAATAATCCGAAGAGAAGAGAAGAATGAGAAAGAAGAGAACTTTAGTGAACTTTAGTAAAAACGTTGTAAAAGATCTCCTACCTTGCGCATATAGAAATAACATAATATAGACTTAACATTTGGTGCAGGATCGGCCTTACAAAACGTTTCGGAAACTCAATCAGTCCACTATTAGTATATACTCACAAGAAATCAGAACAATCAATATTACAAACATTGCTTAGAAACAGGTGCTGAAGCGACCTGATGACTGGTTCGAAAGAAACGCACGCTCTGTATTTATCCATACTTCTACTTACGGCAATGCTAGACTTTGTTTCACGTTTTGGATGTCTCTTCAAGACAGCTGTCCACAACCTCTACACTTCCCATGAACTAGAATTGAAACTACAATCGTTTTGCCCTCAGTCTGCAGTCCAAGACGAGTTTGGCAATATGTTCTTCCTCTATCCTAATATGATGGCTATGTCGAATATCTAGCCAACGAGGTACCAGTGGAAGCCTCCGTGGTCGTTGAAATACGACTACTGAGAGTCTGAGACGTATGAAAGTTTCAGAATTTACCGGATCCTTCCTGATGGTCAGCGCGTTTATAAATGGACATGAAACTGGACACATTTTAAGATTTGTATAATTTAAGTTTTTGTCATTGACATGACATGTTACATGTATATGTTATTATGTCTGTTTTTGTTCGATAATATTAAACACGAGAGTATAGCTGTTCAACTAAAATTCCTTAGGTACACTCAGCATGCTCATTAAACATGTTGCCGTAGGATAGCGCATGCATGTTTTTAATTGGGTCAGTGTATAAATTTCATTCTGACGCTTTTAGTTATGCGTCATTCGTTGAAAATATATTTTTCTCTTCCCCCGGGACAGTCAAGGGTCTCCCAAACTTGTTGTAATAGATTATAATTCTTTTTAAGCTAAAAGCTTAAATATTAGGCACATTCTTGTTTTCTCTATGTAGACTCGGTATTTATATTGTTGATGAAAACCTACATTTTGGAGTTTGGTTTGCTGTGCATGGCGTTTAAAAATTTAAAATGAGTTTCAGTAATATTAAGAAATATACGTGTAAAATTTGTTTGCATGAGTTGAAATATTTTGAAGAATTATTAAGACGTATATATAGGTTTAGGTTATTATTATGGAGAGATGTTTTGTCGGAAGAGCTTTATAATAATTTCCTGTTATGTGAAGTTGATCAACCAAAAATCTGAATACAATAGACCTTATGCATAATGACGTCATAACACCTTAAGCGCGCGGTTAATTATGGTCTTTGTGGTCACAGAGCGGGAAAATAATTTCAAGATGGCTACTGTCGAAAGTGAGTGTTTTGAAGTTCTTAACTGTCTTTTAAAGGCTGTTCAAGCCAACGAGGATTCTAGTTCTTTTGAGAACTCTTGCACGGATCCTCTGCGGTTGGATAACTCTGAAAGTCAGTGCACTAGTCGGCTTTCTTCGTCGAATTTTACGAGGCCATGTGGAGGTGCTGGAGGTTATACGTGTTGTGTTCCTGGTTGTTAAAGCAACCACAAAAGGAATCCAGAGCTTTCCTTTTATAGCATTCCTAGTGGTAAAAGTGAAGAGTCGAAAGAACTTCGAAAGAAGTGGATTAATCTCATTTCACGCAGGGATTTCTCTCCTACAATTGGTCATAGAATTTGTTCGTTGCATTTTCCTGGGGGACGTAAAACCTATTTAAACAACCTTCCTACGATTGTTCCCAAAGCAACCAGACCTACACCAACGAAACCTCGTTCAACGGTAAAGGCAAAAAATCGGACTCTTGTATCATGTACAAAATCTGTACCTGCTAAACGCAGACCTTTTTCAGAACTTGATGATAACAATAATTCATCACGCTCAATAGAAGAACCAGATAAAATGGCTACACCTGTAAATGAGAATATTGATCCTATTGCTTGTTTACAAGAACAAACGGAAAAACTTTTAGCAACTAATGAGAAACTTAAGGAGGAGAATGGAAGACTTAAAAATGAAAATAAATGTCAAAAAGATGAGATAAGAGGATTAACGGAGCAACTGGAACAAGAGAGGAAAAGAATACGTTTTTCAATTGAATGTTTTAAGGACAATGACATTCTCATTAGGTTTTATACGGGGCTGGAAGACTACAAAACCTTCAAAACATTGTTTGATTCATTTGGACCGGCAGTGAATAATCTGGTGTATTATGGTACCAAGACTGATTTGGAAAGGTTAAGCTCTGAAGATGTAATTAAACGTGGACCTAAAAGAACAAATTCACCTGAACAGGAATTTTTCCTTGTGTTGGCTCGCTTGCGATTGGGGCTTTTAGAAGAAGATATAGCGACCAGAGCTGGGTTGTCTCAATCACATATGTCAAGAATATTTATTACTTGGGTTGACTTCTTGCATTCAAGGTTACGTAGCTTTCCAATTTGGCCATCCAGAAAAGCAGTTGATAATTCAATGCCAGCTTCATTTAGAGATATGTATCCTTCGACACGAGTTATTATTGATTGCACAGAAATATTTATTGAAAAACCAAATTCTTTTAGAAGTCAAAGTGCAACATTCTCCACTTACAAAAGCCACAACACTGCCAAGGGTTTAGTTGGCATAAGCCCATCAGGAGCTGTCACTTTTGTATCGGATTTGTATGCAGGAAGATCAAGTGATCAACAAATTACTATTGATTGTGGAATTCTGAACTTGGTAGAAAATGGAGACTCAATTATGGCTGATAGAGGATTTGATATTGAGCACAATTTACCAGATGGAGTGTCACTAAATATACCACCATTCATGCGTGAGAAAGAGCACTTGTCAATTGAAGAGGAAACCAAGACTCGAAGAATAGCTTCTGTTAGGATCCATGTGGAGCGGGCAATTGCCAGAATAAAGAATTTTAAAATTTTAAGTACAGTCTTTCCAATTTCCATGGCAGCAAATTTAAACAAAATTTGGGTGATTTGTTGTTACCTTTCTAACTTTTTACCACCACTACTTGTAGAAAATAACAAGCTGGACTAGATGATAGTTTTTCTGCAATCCTCCTTGCTTTATTATTTATTCGGCCTAACAAGATGATTTTACCTGACATTGACATGGCTGGAGTTAACCTTTTAAAAGGCAACCCTATAGCATTTCATTCTATCAAAGGCTTAAAATTTGCCCATAATAAAGGCTAGGTCCAAAACATTTTCACATTAAATCCATTGTAGGCTGTGAAACTTTATTAAACTTTGTGTGTCCTACCCCTTAATGGTTAATCTATTCTTTAACCCATTAAGTGCCAGGGTTTCCCCAGACAAGTAAAATCATCTGGCGTTTGTTAAAAAAAAATAAGTAGGGCGCACTGGGGCACTTTGCCAGTTAATGAGTTAAAGGTATTTGCATCTATTATTTGGAATTTTTAACAGAAATATACTAGAGTAGAGGGGTAACCTTCACCTTACTCCCAATAAAAGCCTTTGAAAGTTTTTAGAGTGTTACAAAACTGTAACCATTTTGTGGCTCATGAACTCTTTAACCTATTAATTAAAGTGGCAATGCACCCCAGTGCTCCCTACTTATTTTTTTGACAAACACCAGGCGATTTTACTTGTCAATGGAGAAGCCCTGGTGCTTAATGCAGTGGTGCAGCCAGCCCAACAAATTAGTCATGCTATGCAAATTTTAACTTATTATTCATTTCTTTAGAAATTGATTGTTTTCATGGTCTATGAACACGAAATTATTTGCATAGCATGACCAAATTGTCAGGCTGGCTTCGCTACTGGCTTAATGCGTTAAGCAGCAATGCACTCCGATGTGCCCTAGTTTATTATTTTACTACATGTCTAATGCCAGATGACTTGTCAAGTAGAGAGTGTTGCCACTCAATGGGTTAAACAACAGTAATAACGTGTTGCTTGAGGACAGGATTTCATTAGTCAATGAAGTTAATCTAGGAAATTAGCTTCTCGAATTATCACAGTTGATACATATACTTTACCTTGCTCCTTCAATATTGTCTTAATTAAGTACTATTTAAAGCATGCACAGGAGTGTTTTATCATATTTAAAATGCAAGTGCGCAGCACGAGCATTTCACATATGATAAAACAGGACTACAAATGCTTTAAATGACCAAAAACATGAATACAATAGATGCTGTCTCATTAGTATTCTTTGTTGCTGATTAGTGTGGACTGTATATAAAGAATACTAATGAAGATGAGTTTTATCAGGTATATAGCCACTTCAAGTGACATATTTTGGTATAAGTAAAAAAGCCAGTAAAAAACAATTGATGTGTGTTTTATTAATGTCATTTACAAGAAGGAAGAATAAATGAAAAGTAAAATGATGTTAGTTCTGGCAGCATTTTGTTCTCCCACAAAGAAGTGTCCTTATAGATACGCTGAACATGCATATCAGCATTGGTGTATACCACAAAATCAATCCAGGGTAAATTTAAAATGTTCAAGACACCTTAACATTGATAATAATATGCATGGTTCACTTTAAGTTCTAATCCACTTTCGCTTTTTTTTAAATAAAAACCTTTGACACTTTGTGCAGTTTCATTAACATTCATTTCTTTCACTGAGTAAGGACACTTAACTTCAATGCATCCAACTGGAACACCATCTTTTATGACAATTCCATCAGGGCTACAACCCAGCCATGGCCACTGGGGACTGATGACTAACCCACAACATGTGACAAAAGCACTGCCTTTTAATGTTACATCTTGATATTTAGCAATTGCATTACTTTCATTATCCAGGCCCCACTGTACAGATGCAGGCACTTTTCTTTTCTCATGATCAACACATAAAATTGATTCAATCAGTGAAGCTGGATGGTTTTTCTTTCTATATTTGATAACTTTGCCAAAAATTGAAGCAGTAAGCCTTTTAGATCGTTCAGCGTACCATTGAGGATCTTTGTTTTGCCTCATAGTACTCAAACATATATCCTTAGCAGTGGATACAGTCAACCCAACTTTTGTTTTACTAGTTCTAGTTGTTCTGGGCTGTAATCAGATGGAGGGGTGTAACCATTTGGCACATTTTTAAAGATCTGATCAACCAGTTGACTTGGTGGTATTTGCGTTGGAATAGGAACAGAGCTGTTGTCCAGTTTTCTATTTTGCAACTGATTACAAGATGTCTCGAAAAGTTCACATGGCTTATAGTTATTTGAGGCTATAGCTTCACGAAATAGTGAAGCGCAATTGGCTTTCTCAAATGCATTTGCCATAGACTTAATTTCTTCTGCAGTCACAGTCCGAGCAAATGGTGGAGTAGCACAATAGTCTTCCCTACTCCCTTTTACAATATACCTTTTGGCAGGTTTGTTCACATCAACTTTTTCAAATAGCATTTCTTCAAATTTAACACCTTTGTCCAGGGTCTTTGAGCTTCCAGAGGGCACACTCCATTTTTGAGGAAGTTGTGTGCATGTCAATTCCACAGGAACGTGTTTCAAATTCAGATTGACAAAGTCCAAAATAGTGTACAATAGAGCAGCTACGTGTTTGCAGCAACCTCCTTGGCCAGCCTTACAAGAACACTTAGCATATTCCACTTCACCGTTAACTTGGATTAAATGAACATAAACAGGATAGCTGACGCTCTTCATGGAAGCACCAACACGCGCTTTCACCACCAACAACAGCTTCGAGGCTTGCACATTTGGCTTGACAAAAGTACTTTTTACATAACCTTCTTTCCATAGTCCATAGCCTTTCTTCATATTTCGATAAGCTTTTGGAGCCATTTTATCAGGCATTGTACGGCTATTTTTTACAAGCTTATTCTCCAGCTTTTCATGAGTAAATCCTGGAAGTTTCTCTAAGCATTTTATCCAATCACGGTTGTCAGAATTGAAGATATCTTCACTTGTTTCCGACTCTACCAGCTTTCGAGGACATGCAGTACCTCCACATGGCCTCGTAAAATTCGACGAAGAAAGCCGACTAGTGCACTGACTTTCAGAGTTATCCAACCGCAGAGGATCCGTGCAAGAGTTCTCAAAAGAACTAGAATCCTCGTTGGCTTGAACAGCCTTTAAAAGACAGTTAAGAACTTCAAAACACTCACTTTCGACAGTAGCCATCTTGAAATTATTTTTCCCGCTCTGTGACCACAAAGACCATAATTAACCGCGCGCTTAAGGTGTTATGACGTCATTATGCATAAGGTCTATTTTCGCTGTTGGAATGATAAGATATTTTATGAAATTTGAATAATTTTTGGTACACTTTCTGAGTACTTTTCTTAAGTACACGAATAAAACGACAAGAGAACAGTTTACAAGCCACGAGACAGTCATCACAAAGCATACAAAGAATATTTAAAAAATCAACTTTTAAAATGAACAGTCCTCATGGTATTGAAAGAAATTTCTCAATGTTGTAACATATGTAATTTGAGTAATAAAATATTTTCTTCGCAAATCCTAAGTTTGTTTATAATTATGTATAGCGTGAGCGCACAGCTCAGTGAGCTCCATATATATCTGGAGTAAGAACTTGAGACTTCCGTGAGGCCAAAAAGTGAAGCCAAAGATGGCGGATATTGAAGCGCTATAGTACGTCAGTTTCAGTCTTCCTATATGTGCGCAGTTATCTAAATTCGTATTTTTTAACTTTATTTTTTCCTATTTTTGAGTAAAAATGAGGGGAATTTCAATGAGAGGTATAATACTAATGTTTGATACTGAGATACTTTTATATTTTAATTAAATTAACCAAGAAATAAGCGATTTCTCACTAAGAAAGCTACGGAGTGGCGGGTTGTTGATGTTTTCGGCTTTTCGCAAATCACTGACAACATTTACTACAGAATATGCTTCCCAAAAAAAGATAGATACTAGTAAAACTTTTCTGAGTTCAATTCATCTGTATCAGGCTTTCATTCATGTAAAAAGTAATAGGAAAGAAAATTATGCTGAAAAACGTACGGGTTTGAAATATTGGCTACTAATATATGATTATGAAATTTATAAACAAGACTCATAATGCACGTATAAAAGAAACCTTAAAAAGAGCTCTATTATAGGAAAGCTAACCAAAAAATAAAGGAAAACCAGAGTTAAAGCGTTTCGAAACAAAAAACGAAACAAAAAACTGAAACATGAGGTGAAAATATATGGAAATAAATCAAAATTAAAGGTATGTGCGTAGTTGAATTTATGGCGAAAAATGCATATTTACTCACACTTACAGTCGGAAAATGCGGCACCCACATTGAGTAAATGCAAAGAATCACATTCTCAGTAAAATGAATAAATTTTTTCCATTCTTGTGCTCGCAAAATGATGAAAAACACGAAAATCTGAGGGTTTCGGGAACGTCACTCCCGGTCAAAAACAATGAGAAATATTTGGCCGCGCGAGTTAGGAGACTGAAACTGACGTACAATAGCACTTCCATCTCCGCCATCTTTGGCTTCACTTTTTGTACCCAAAGTTCTTACTCCAGATATATTTGGAGCTCACTGGCACAGCCCTCTCACGTAAGTCATTCCACGTGTAAGCTATGTTGCAATAACACACTTGTGCCGATAACATCATCTCGCGTGGAGGCCGCGCATACTTTCGGTAAAAACCGACTGTTCCCGAGAAAAACGGTCTCCCCAAGTTGCCTTTACTTAAATCCTTCACAACTCTCATCCTGGTCGGTCTTTAGTGGGTATCACACAGCGGATGAATCGCGCCATTCGCCCTCCACATCATCATAGCCGTATCAAATAGCGAACGATCGACCTAGTTCAGGGCAAAAGAATTCACAGCATTTAGGGTTGTTCTTGTTGCAAACCATTCGTAGAGATTGCGGTCGCAGGCACTCCATGTAAGCACACCATTGCTGTGTTTTCTCGTGCAATATCTGTTCGATGTGCGATATTTATTTTCATGCTTTCCTTTGTTTTTTCGGGCGAGTATGTTCAGGTTCGTCCTGTCATTAAAACATATTACCAGTAATATACATATATACATATATATATATATATATATATATATATATATATATATATATATATATATATATATATATATATATAATATATATATATATATATATATATATATATATATATATATATATATAATATATATATATATATATATATATATATATATATATATATATAC
>NW_021163826.1:0-22342 GCF_004324835.1 Dendronephthya gigantea | reverse complement strand
TTGCCGATTTTTTATATAAACATACCGGATGATATGAATTATCGCATCACCGGCAATAATATTTCACAATAATAAAAATATGGAAAACAAATTCGGGCAAAAAGCCGAAATTCTGACCTAGTTCCGATTCGAGCTTGTCTTAAGCACGTGCTTACCAACGATTATCGCTTAGCACTTATGAAATGCTATTTCTTCGATTCTTTTGCACATCCTAGCCCAAGAATTACTTAAAATTACAACAGATTGACAACATGTAAAATTGGGACATTTCGAAGACAACAGAGTACCAAAAAAGATGAAAGATATGGAATTTCTAAAATATATCTTGCTATGGGTGAGTAATTTGAGATAACAAAGCAACGTATTATTTTGATTATTGTTTTTACTTATAAAAAAATGCAGGTTATAACTATATGCTGGTTGGAATATACTATTCAAATAATCATTTCAACTGCTATTGTTTAGTGGTATTCCGGGGTCTTTAGCCCAAATATTTCTGAGATATTTAATGTCTTGCTTCTGTGCAACATTATTGTCAGGAGTAATAGCCTATTTTGCTGTACAGTTCCATTTATCATACACTGGTGTTATATAAAATATAATTTTTTTATTCTCCCTTTCCTATTATGTAATTGCAGAACGAATATTCAATATATTAGTGTACCACATAAAAACTCATTATGACAATCGTAGCGGACGTCTATTGCATCGGAGATACGAATTGTGGTAAGCCAAATTCAATGTTATTTCTCGCGATTTTTCCATGATGTCTTACATTGTGGTTTTTTAAACATTCTTCAATGTTTCCTCAGTCTGCGAGCTGAGAACTAGGCCTTGGCTTAATTCACGTTGAAAAACCAGTTTAACCTTTGCAGTCATCTTGAAATTTTAGCCCATTTGCGTTTAAAACGTTCGCATAAAAAAAGTATTTATAAATTTTCGACCTGTATTTTTACAAACTTTAATTTTTTGTGTGTTCTCGTTTTTTTTCAACTTGAATTCTATCTCGTCTGTCCCAGCAGCAGGGATTCCATGAGATTGCCAAACGCATGCGCACAACCAGTGCTTTTCGCGCGCTTTCCAGTACAGTCAAAAAATAATCGCTCGACGAAATTTACTGTTATTTTTGGATATTTCGCTGGTTTATCGATTGAAGTCTTACAAATATAGAAACGAAGAATCTGGCCTATGGCGACCACAGCTCCTGACGCCGAAATACGGGCTGAGAACGCTAAAGTTGCCGTCGATACGGGCAAAAAAGACCTCGAGAAAGACAAGATGGCGGACGTTCTGCAAGGACTACAAGCTTCGCTAATGAAACTTGCCACGGCTTCTGAAAAGCAGACAGTTGCTTCTGAAAAGCAAGCAGCTGCTATTGAAAGCTTAAGAGAGGACATTTTACTAAATACAGTTGACCCAACTGTAACGAATGTTGATGAGGAGCAGATTGAAAGCGACATTGTCATTGACGCTTCGCTTGACATCAACAACACTTTGGCCAACGTGCTCGACACCACTTGCGTTGCCACAAGCGACAAAGATATGTCGCAGGACTCTGTTGCACCTGACTCAGGTCCTCAGAGCGAGTTTTTGGAAAGCCTGACTCAGGCATTTATCCAACGGCACAAAATCTCCAGCTATTGAGAGCAAGATCGCCCAGTTAATCGACAATATGTTGATAGGCGACCTCTCACCAGCCACGGTGCAAGAGCGAGTGGATAAATACCCACCGCCAGCTAATTGTGAGTATCTTACTCTCACTACAGTTAACGAAGAAATCTGGGACTTGATGTCCAGAAAAACACGATCCGTGGACCTAGCTTTTCAGCGGACACAGGAGCCATTGATTCAAGGCTTATCTGTGTTAACAAATTTGGCGGGAAACCTTGTATCAGCTATACAACAGGGAAAGACACCAGAAACTCGCCAAATTCTTGATAAAGTAATGGATAGCATTGCTATTTTAAGCCATGCAAATTGGAAGCTCAACATGAAGAGGAGAGAGCTGATAAAGCCAGATCTAAATCCTCCATACACAAGATTGTGCAAAGAGGAAATCAAACCCTCTAGTAAGCTTTTTGGGGAGGACCTCCCTAAGCATATGAAAGATATGGCTGAGGCAAAGAAAGTAGGCCAGCAAATGCAAAAACCCTCTACGTCACGGCCACCCAGTCAAAATCGCTACACAGCTAAAAGCTACAAGCCAAAGTTTGTGCGACCAAAGCCTTATGATAGGGCAAGCAACACTTTTTCAAGACGTCCTTTTTTAGGACAGGGCCGGGCGTCAACTCAGGGGAACCTTCCAAGACGAAATCACACTGCTCCCAATCGGAAGGGACAGTAACAAACCAGGTGGGTGACAAAAATTCACACAAACAAATTTGCATTCTCGATTTTGCTGAAAAGGCAAAAAATTTTAAGGCTGGTTGCCTGCAATATTATGCTACTAAGTGGGGATCATTAACTAGTGATCCTGCTATTCTTGCTGCTATAAAGCATTATCATATTGAATTTACTGCAGGCTACCCTGTACAGACCAAGCTCACTAGACCTAAACAAATAACATTTGCAATCTCAGAGAAAGAAATTATTGATGCTGAGATAGATAAACTTTGCAAAAAAGGAGTGATTGAAAACACTTCTAGTGAACCCAGTGAGTTTCTTTCCACAGTTTTTGTGAGGCCCAAAAAGGATGGAACTCACAGAATGATATTAAATCTGAAACAACTTAATGAATATGTGGCATACCACCATTTTAAAATGGACACAATTCAGACAGCCTTAAAACTTATGCGGCCAGACTGCTTTATGGCATCTGTGGATCTTAAGGATGCTTACTACTCAGTCCCAGTGGCCAAAGAGGATAGAAAATTTTTAAAGTTTCAATGGGGAGATAGTTATTTTCAATTTACATGTTTGCCTAATGGCTTAGCATGTGCTCCAAGATTGTTTACTAAATTATTGAAACCAGTTTATACTCGTATTCGATCCATGGGCCATACTTGTATGGGCCATATTGATGATTCACTTCTTGTTGGCTATGATTACACAGCTTGCAAGAAAAATGTTCATGACACTGTGGACACTTTTTGTAGCTTGGGTTTTATTATACACCCAGATAAATCAAGCTTTGAACCAAAACAGGAAATAGAATTTCTTGGGTTTTTACTAAATAGTGTTCTCATGACCATTAGGCTCCCACCATCTAAAGCCAGTTATGTAAAGAAGACTTGTGTAGAGTTACAGAAGCAGACACAAGTAACCATCAGGGGGCTGGCCCATGTTATAGGCCTTTTAGTTTCAAGCTTACCCGGGGTACAATTTGGGGAACTACATTACCGACAGTTGGAAATCAATAAAACTGCAGCATTGCAGAGAAATAAAGGAAATTATGATGCTATCATGCACTTAACAAAAGACTCCAGGTCTGAGTTGACTTGGTGGATACAAATATAGAAACATCATATAAAAATATCACTGTATCCAACCCTGATATCACCCTAACAACTGATGCTTCTACCAAAGGTTGGGGGGCTGTGTTAGGCGAGCGTAAAACTGGGGGTCTTTGGGACAAGAACGAACAGGAATTTCACATTAACTATTTAGAACTGAAAGCAGTTCTGCTCGGGTTACAATCGTTATGCTGTGATTTTAAACGAAAGCATATAAGAATACTCTCTGATAACACAACTACCGTCTCCTATATTAATGCTATGGGCGGCATCAAATCTCCAGTTTGTAATGAAATGGCACACCTGATTTGGGATTGGTGTACCAAGAGAGATATCTGGTTAAGTGCTTGCCACATTCCAGGGGCTCAGAATAGTGAAGCTGACACTGAATCTAGGAAATTTAATGAGTCCACAGAATGGTCTCTTGACTCTAAGGTGTTTGATAATATACATGCACTTTGGGGCCCATTTGAAATTGACTTGTTTGCATCTAGACTAAATTTTAAAGTGGCTAAATATGCTTCTTGGAAGCCAGACCCAGGGGCTTCGTTTATTAATGCACTCTTAATAGATTGGCATCTTCACTATTTTTATGCTTTTCCCCCCTTTAGCCTTATTCCAACATGCTTGCAGAAAATCGAACAGGACAAAGCCTCGAGTGTTCTTTAGTTCCAGTTTGGAAAACGCAACCGTGGTTCACTATTCTTCTTCGTTTATTGGTCGACAAGCCTCGACTCCTTCCTCAGTCCAATGCGCTGTTGGTACAAACTCACAACAATGCCCTTCACCCGCTGAGAAATCAGATGCGATTGATGGCGTGCAAAGTCTCAGGAAGACTGTCCAGCAGAGAGGCATTTCAGGGAAAGCTGCAGAGATCATTTTGCGATCCTGGTCTGAGGGAACACACAAGCAGTATGAGCCATACCTCAAGAAATGGACAAAGTTTTGTGATCAACGAGAAATTAATCCCTTTGATCCCCCTGTGACATTAGTGTTGGACTTTCTAACTGAACTGCATGAACAAGGCTTGGCGTATACGACGTTAAACACTGCCAGAAGTGCTATATCAGCATTTACCATACCTAAAGACAATTCCAGCATAGGGAGTCATCCTATTGTTACAAGATTTATGAAAGGAGTATATAAGAGTACCCCGCCCACGCCTCGCTATAAAACAACATGGGATGTTCAAGTGGTTCTGACATACCTATCTTCGTTTCCCAACATCTCAGAACTACCAATGAAACAATTGACACTTAAGACTATCATGTTGGTAGCGTTGGTTACTGCGCAACGAGGACAGAGCCTCCACATGCTTGATATAGAATTTATGGCTGAGTTTCCTGATCGTTTGGAATTTACTCTTCCGGAGCACGTAAAACAAAGTCGTCCGGGGTACGAACCACCATCTATTACGCTGAGAGCTTATCCAGCAGATCAAAGTCTTTGTGTTTTTGCACACATGAAAGAATATTTAACGAGAACAAAGGCTTTACGGGGCTCTGAAACGAGGGTGTTTATTACACTCGTAAAACCACACAAACATGTTTCTAGAGATACAATTTCACGATGGATCCGGTCTGTTATGAAAGATGCTGGTATAGATGTTGCACAATTTAAACCACACAGCACAAGAGCAGCTTCTACGTCAAAGGCAAAAGCTGCAGCTGTCCCTATTCAAGAGATCCTTAAAATAGCAGGATGGTCTTCGTCTCGGTGTTTCGATAGATACTATAACAAACCAGTTCAAACGAACAGTTTTACTGAGGCTGTTCTGTCGACCATGTAAAGCATAAACTGGGGTTTTTTGGCTAGTGTTTGTATGAGAACATTGTTAGTAGTTTCTTTGCCAGGAAACCTGGTAATTCTGTTGGCAAAAAGTTTCAATTACACATTTAGTTTGGTGGGCTTCATATGGTACCACTCGTGTAAGTGTCTGTCTTTAAAATCTCATGGAATCCCTGCTGCTGGGACAGACGAGAAAGAATTGAAAAATTAAACGAGACTTACCTGTAAGTTGAAGTTTGATTGGAATTCTATCGAGTCTGGAGCAGCAGCAAGGGATTACATGCCCACCCAATGTTAACTTATTGATGCTATCATAAGTCCTATTACCCGCCCAGGGTTGCAAATACTCAGAGTGTGCCCAAGAAAATAATACTGGTATTGTGCACACATTGAGACACTCACACTCGGCTGTCAATACTGGTTGTGCGCATGCGTTTGGCAATCTCATGTAATCCCTTGCTGCTGCTCCAGACTCGATAGAATTCCAATCAAACTTCAACTTACAGGTAAGTCTCGTTTAATTTTCCAATTACACTTTGACTTTACCCCGCGGATGCTTGACAAGCACACGTCGTTTGTTTATTTTTTTGACCAATCAGATTCGTTCTTCAAACCGCATTTTATATCTCGCATGGTTCCACGATATTTTTCGGCAAATAGGCAAATGTTTTGTACATTTTTTGTGCATTTTCATTTGCTTTTTAAAATATTTTTAATGGAATATTTATTGTTCGAGTATCTAAAATGTATTTGTGATAATTTATTTGAGGGATTCTCGTTGTTTTGATATGAAATTTTGCGAGTGAAATTCGTATGTATGTTTATATTATTACAAGAGTTTCCATCCTTCTCAATAACTATATATTTATATGCTTCGCGATCACTGACGTTACTGAACTTGCAACCGTAACTGGACTATTTACTTTTTCTTTCAACAATATTTATTGGGGTTCCTATGCTCAGTGGTCATAATATTAGACTAATTAGACTGGCGTACACGCGCGAGGCGCAAGCGCCGCGAGAAGGAAAACATGTCTGGGCAAGGGCTGCCTATATGTATAAACCTAAATGGACCAATTACCGTAAAATCGTTGTGTGTGTGCCCGAATTAAAGCAGGGACTTTTGCCTGGTCCGTTAACTTACCTGTTGATATAACGTGCGCGGATTGCGAGAAACGGAAGAATATTGGTCACAAATAAAACTAATGTTCTTCCAAGGCCAGTTTTAACCAGTAATTCTGAGGTTACAACTAATATTTGAAGTTTGTGCTTAATTTACCTTCAAACGCAGATTTTAGCCTTGTAATTTGTAATAAAAGGATCTGTAATTTGTGCTTCATACAGATACCTTTCATACAGAGTTTAGCCTTATTCTAGACAAACAGTGCAGGCGAGTGTGAGGTGATTTCAGCACCTCTCTGGTTATAGAAGTGCAGTTGTTGAACGACTCCTGCACAATGGAGCGTCAAGAAGATGGTTGCTTGGCAATGGGTTGATCACGGTTACAGTCAACAACCGGGAAACTTCGAACATGTCATGCGCATATTGTTCGGCAGGAAAAGTGTTTGTGGGAGATGATTCACTGCAGAAGGGCACGGAGCCTGAGGTTTTAAAAGTTGAGCTTAAGAGAAACAAAAACAAGGCCTCAATTAGTCAGGTAAGGAAAATGCTTTGAGTATCATTGTTTAAATTCGCATACGCTGTTTGCCCAGCGTATTCATGCTTAAACAACAAAATATATTTGCAAGAGCGACCAAGTTTTAATATTCTTCTAGTGAAAGCTCTTAGTAACGTATTTGACATTTCCAGGCTTGTTCAACTGATAGCAAAGCTCGTGCAAATGATTCTAGCCAGGTGTCAAACACAAAATTCGATACGAAAGCAACTGACCTTCTTACCCGCGATTTAAAGGCCACTGGTACCGTAGGCTCAGTACAGAAATCTTGTGACTCAAGCAATGGGTGCAGTTGCGTTGGTAAAGGATGGGTTCAGATTGTGGTTCGAAGACCAACCAGAGATACTTCGTGGATTTTGAGACTACAAAGTCGGCCGAAACTCGATGAAACACAAACTTCACTACCAGCGATGGGAAAGACAGGGATTTATGAAAGTTTAATTTCAAAACAATCCTTTGGTAAGCCCATTTATTTTCTCAAACCTTCCCAACCTTCAATTGTGCCAGGCGTCACTAGAGTTGTCGATGGGGAAAACTTTGTTGAAGTTTGCAAGTCAAAAGGCAAGCCGATTCTATCGCTACAAAAATTTTTAGAGTTTGCGTTTTTATTCTAAAATCCATTTTACTTCACATATTTCTTTAGTTGTTCAGTTATATTGACAAGCAATTGCTTTTGACTTTCAGGAGCGATTTATTACTATATCGACAATGGCTTGATTGGTGAAGGTGGATTTGGTGGAGTATTCAAGGGTGATGCCATAAAAAGAACTAAAAAAACACCGGTAATTCTCACACAATGTCTCTGCTTCAAAAAACAAGCATTTTCCTTGGCATTATTGGCCATATTGCCCTGCTTCTGGATGAATTAAGATTCCAAAAATCTTATTAGGTTGCCAGCCGTTGCGTTGATTTTTCAGGAAAACCATCTGGTTTTTCATTTACCAAGAGATCGATTTTGCAATTTTTACATTTGAGACAAAGGGATTAAGGTAAACATTGACATTTCGTTGCGTTAATATTAAAAGTGTTCAAATTTCTGGCACAATGGCACTCAATAAGTACTTTATTGGTGCCAGGCGAAGAAAGTCAGCATAATGTTCCTTTATCCTTGAGTTATTATTGTCTTGATGATGACACTAATAATGCTGTCATTGCTGTGGCTATATTGCTAGCCTTGTTAATTCATTATTTTTGTCCTTTTAGATTAGAACAGAATTTTGCAACATTGCATGGGGAAAGACATGAGGGGACTCAATAAATAAATGAGAGACCAATGGTAACTGAGGAAATCTGATAATTAGGAAGTTTTAGATCAAAGAGGACATTATATTATAATAATGATTAGCCTAAATCTAGTTTTTCCATGAATACATACCATATTTTATGTGGTACTATCTGTAAAAGATACATGTATTCATATCATGCTAAATATATGTTCTTATGCCAGCCCATTGTTCTTTATGGATGACTCTGACATGGTATCAAAAGTCAAAAACTGTTCATCACCTGGACTATTGGCAGCCGGATGACTTAAAGAGATAAGCTCTGTTGAACATTTTGATTGCATAAAAAAACGGTAGTAATATAATTTTATATATTGTAACATTATTATTGCTTCAACATGCTTGCTTGTAACTCATCCATGCTATGAAAATTGTTATCCATACCTATAAATTTTGCTATATGGTACAACTTATTTGTATACTTGCTAAAATTTGTTGTAATCACCTATATAGGTATTTATATGCATATGTTTCTTTTGACTCTTTAGTGTGACGGCATGCTTAACTTAATAGTACATTTTTTAAATGTTTGTAAATAATACCTATAGATAATGAAATGTAGTGAAATCATGTAAGCCAACATTTTTTGTCGTGTTTGTTTTGTAATACAGATATGAAACTGAAGCCAAATCGAGTCACACGTTTTTTTGCCCAATGTGCGCATGACGTAACTTGCTTGGCAAGTGTCATGTTGAAATTTAATAAGTAGATCGATAGAAAATCGAATTATTGACAAACAAATGCTGATTTAAACAAAACCTTTAAGGCGATGTCTATTTTTTGTTATTTTAACCTACACATCAGTTTTTACATCGTCTTATTTAACACCCGAAGTTTGTGTGGTTTAGTTTTTGCACTTTTGGCGCTAGCATTGGAGCGACTAAATAGCATAAGCTATATAATCATACGAAGTATACAAAATGCGACTTGAAAATATTTATTTCTACATATGCTGTGACAGGAAAATCTATGTACAAGAATGTATAAAATGTCTAGTGTACTTAACGTCCTTCAAAAGTTTTTGTCCTAAGGCTTGCCGACCAGAGCAGTTTCCATTTGCCACACCAGCAATGTACTCCATGTTTAGTGGATAAAATAAGGTTGAGTGCTCTTCGATAGGATAACATTTGCCCTCCACCGCAATCATCAAAGTTTGAACGTCTGAAATGTCTTCTGAATCATTATCCTGATCTATGGAATCAACAACCTTTAATAAGAAACCAATGTTTTTTAGAAGGACTTTAAAAGTATTTAAAAAACAAAGTCAGCCCACAAAGGTTCTTACACTTACTGAACAAATCTTAAAAAAGAGAGACTGAGATTCTCCTACATTCTTCTTCAATAATTCCTTCAAAATCTAAGCAACTGTGCTCTGGATGTCTGTTAAAAAAATTGTTTATCAAGATAGATTATGTTAGATTATAAATAGGCATATTTCATGTAGCAATAGCCTGTATTGCTATAATACTATAATTTTGCCATTGGTTTGGCAAATTATTATTAATTGCATGACTTACCTGATTTCCCAGTAATTGCTCTCTCCACTCTGTTTATAAGAACAAATGTAGTTTCTTGTTACATTTCTTGGCATAGTCCAAAATATTTTTCTCAATCAATGGATTGAAATTTGCCAATAATATCATGGATTAACTTGTGGTTTACTCTTTAAAATTCTGCTTTTACCTGAAAAAGAATTAATAGAGTTTGCTAGATACATTGTGAAAGAAAATTCCTCTACTGGTAATTTAAAACCCTTACTCTGTCAATTAACTAAAATATCAATGAGAATTTTATACAAAATATGGCAGGTAACTAAAAAGTAGCGAAGTAGCACACATGGGTATGTCGAACAAAGAAATTTGGCAGTCAATTATCAGCTTGGATAGTTTGTCAACAAGAATTATAGTACCTTATATCAATATTAAAGCTGTAAACTAAAAGCAAACTTACCTCTGTAACAAGCTAAAGTGCAGGATTTTTTCTTAAATTGTTTCTACCCCAGGCATTCTTATGCTCCATGAACCCTGTATCAGAAAAAATATTTATTGATATGTTTAACAAGTCAGATCCATTTCTTAAAGGTATCATAGAGGTGGTAAACATAAATAATCGTAAAGATTATGTACATCAACAAGGTTATCACTTACTCTTCCACCACAATTGAGTCAGCAAGGAAGGGATATTTCCAAATTATCATAGGTGAAATATTTTGTTTTTCTTCCATGGTTTGATAAATTAATTTTATACGCCTGATTGTTGACAGTAAATATCCCTCATTCCCTTGTGAACCAATGTTACGTAAATGCATCCACTGACCGAAATATAATAATGAGTAAGAGTCAGAGTGGACGCATAATCGACATATTTGGGGATATAGTGTCGCGGCAACCAACCGTACAACGAGAGAAAGGCGAAATTTTAATTTGAAATTTCAAACATCGTCTCGCTTTGCCTTTTTTGGATTTATTAACAATCGTTTTTAGTTTTTTACGAATTTTAAGACAGTGTAAACTGAAAAGAGAGTAAATAATATACTTTATTAGAGATTTATAGAAAATTTCGTATTATTGCAATAGAACTGTAAAACCATAGAACCGTAGAACAATGGAACCGTAGAATCCTGGAACTGTAGAACCCTGGAACCGTAGAACCATAGAACCATGGAACCATATAACCGTAGAACGGTAGAACCGTAGAACCGTAGAACCATAGAACCATAGAACCATAGAACCGTAGAACCATCAAACAATAAAACCATAAAACCGTAGAACCGTAGAACAATTTAATGGTAGCATTATATTATTAGTGCCGTATAATTATGCATTACATATTTATTTAATTATTACAATATATTTCGTTACTCGTAACACGGCCTTATAACCCTCATTAGTGATCTGCCACATAATATTTCATCAGTCCTTTCATCACGCGCCCGACGTCAAAGTTCACGAATCGGGTATGCGCCAAAGATCATAACGGAATTGCAATCGAATGTTTTCGATTTTGAGTAAGTGTAATAGTTCTGGATACTTTTGTACTTTCACACTCAAGTACTGCTCTGGTATATTAAATAATACCAGGTAATTGTAATATTTTTGTTATTACAAATTACAAGTTTTCTAACCGAGTATGTGACTTTAATACCTGAGTGTCAATGTTTGTCAAAGTCATTTAGATGTAAATTTTGATTAAGATGTCTTTTGCAACCTGGGCTTATCTGACGTGATATGTATCCTGACTTCCTATCTTCCACCATATTGATACAATATAATTGCTGCATGATCCTGGGTTTCAAATTGGAATTTGCTTGCAAATGCCTAACATATATAATAGCTCTTTGTTATGATAAACAACTATTAGAAAGTTTTGGCAAAATGTCAAGAATTCAGACCAACTCCAAAATAGAGGTTCTTTTGCTGATTTTCCTAACAAATGATGTTGAAATCAATCCTATGTCCTTTTAGGATTTTATTATCATTTCCATAATTTCATGCAAATTATTGTATGTAGGATTTCAACACCTGACAACTATCATTCTGTCTTTCTATGTATTTTGGCAACTGGAATATAACTGCAGCCATAAAGTTCTCAATCTAGTTTTGTCATTGCACATGTGAATGGTTGGTAACCACATGGAGTAAGTTATTAACTGACAAATTTTCAAAAATATTTTATTGGGCTTTCAAAGATTTTCTAAACATCTTGCCAAGCTTGAAGGCACCAACAGAAGTTATCATTGGTGGGAGAAAAGGTCAGTTGTCAATCTTGAGATAAAATAAAACTGACAACTGCTGGTAATTTGTAAAAAAACTGTTTTTGTTTTATAGACAAAGCAGGCAAAAGACTCAGAATATTACAATTTCTACTGAGCGCAGAGAAGACCTTATCACAGAGGCTTTAGTAAGGAAGTGTAATTTTTATTATTTCGTACCTTTGTTTTACTGTATTGTACAATCTGTCAATTAACCACTGATTATTATATTTTAAAAGTTCTACAAAGACTTTGCTGGTCATAAAAGTGGAAGTGATATGGTATGTTCGGGTTAATTATACCTCATTCCCTAAAATGAAACTATTCGCAATAAATTCAAAATCGTAATTCATCATAGTATCAATGCCCCCCCTCCCCTCTGTCTTCAAAAAGTTAGGTCCATATTCCTTTTCTAATTTAATAAGTGGGTTCTTAGTAAAGTGATAAGCTAACTGAAGCTAACGTTTCGAAACTATTTCAACATCAACATATGCCATATTTTTGTGTAGAAGTTTAGTGGTTATAAATTACATTGCAGTGAACGAAAGGTTGCACTCATGTTAGAGGTACCACGGCGGGCACTGGCTGGAATAAATTCGCTCACGTAGATCGTGTCGGTCGCGACCCGCAATTTTTGGGAAACTGGGTTCGAGTTTTTTTAATACGGAAAAACAAGGAATTTCGATTTTATCTCCACTTTTACGCCTTCCCATAAGGCCTCTTTTTACTGTTCAGAAAATTGAGTCGATGAGCGAAGTAGAGCTGATCAAAATCTCCCGTTTGATACCAAATATGCAGAGAAAAGATTTAATTTGACCTACTTTTTACGTGCAAGTAGATACCCTATTTTGAAGAATTGTTTTGGTATTCACATTGAGTACACACAATGGTATGTTTGGCTTCATTAAACTTTGGGCAGCTACGTTGTTGTGCTTGTTCTTTGGCAAATACTTAACGCTTAGGTATTGTTCTTCGATCGTATGTTTTTTGTTTGGCAAGAAAGCGCTTATTTTCCTTGTATTTTGATGGATTTTATCATGTTTCTAGCATGGCTGCCTCAAGTGGTGTAAGGAAGAGGCGATACAACAGATTTCCTGTTGGGAAATATATGGTCTTGCAGAAGGAGAAATGGGACAATGTTTTAAAAGAAACAAAAGCTATTCAGGAAACAGATGTGCAATTAGCTCAGAAAGAGAAGGAACTTTGTTCAAAACGTGAGAGAATGAGACGAATAGATGCAAAATTTAGTGTATTTTTTTAAAAAATTGAGTTATATAAATATTAATTTGATTGTGCTTTGAATGTAGACCTGAGCAGCATGTTTCACGGACTGGTACTCTACTACACAGCCAGAAACGCCACAGACTTGTTGCAAGTTGTCAGTTTTACCGGCTTGTTTCAAGTTATCAACCGGTTGCAAAAAGCTGGTTAATTTCAACAAGTTGCGACAAGCCTGTGAAAATCAGTCTTGTTGCAACTTGTCATAATTAGCAGTCTTGATGCAACTTGTCAATCCCAAGCTTGACAAGTCTGATTGAACAACTTGCAGCAAGTCTGTTGTAACTTCTAACAGGTTTGTTGACAACTTGCATCAGGTCTGATGAGAACAACTTGCATCAAGTCTGTTGACGACTTGCAGCAAGTCTGTTGACAACTTGTAACAGCCCTGTCTGAACAAGCTGATGCAAGCCATGCGAACACATCAGATATCAGTTTGATACAACAAGTTGCAACAGGCCTGCAGCAGACTTGTTGCAACTTGGGTGTTTTTGGCTGTGTATATTATATTGGCTTTTGTATTTTTTTTCCTGCTGCACACATTCTAAATAAAATTCATAATTGCCTTCAGATTGAAAACCTTGATAAATATATTGAGGAAGGGGGTGATGTTATCAGTGAAGTGAATAGAGCAGGTAGAGCAGGTCATGGTAGTTCAGAGCCACCTAGGAAGAAAAGATTTATTTCAGAGAGATCAACCTCAATAAGAATGAGAAACCCACTCAGTTTGGTGCAAATAGTACAGTTAGTCTAGCTACTTCAAGAAGGAGGAGTTCAGAGACATTTGAGGCAGCATGTCAGATTCATGGGGCTACTAATCACTCAAATTTACCAGGCCAAGTTGGTCTGTGTGACACAGCAATAACAAAATGTTCTGAAAAACTTTTAGTTAATGTTTTTTCAACAAATGTTAAAACAGTTAAAAGAGTAATTCCTAAGATATTACAGAAAGGTATAAATGATTATGAAAAGTCAAATGATAACATGACAAGAAGTATCGCTGTGTATTATAGTGGCGGTATAATGGGTAAAAGGAAGTATCGTAATGTTTATAGGGCAAGTAGTTACAAAAAGAGTAATGAAGCAAAGTCTCTTCGTATAAAAATCAATAACTGCCCTATTCCGAGACTGTTGCCTTACCATAAGCTTGCACATTATATTAAATCAATAGATATTGGTAAACTTTATTCCATTAGGGAAACACTTTGTGATGGTCTAGATGAAATTGACAAAGTTGATGGGGTGTATAGAAATATTCAGGAGATAGTTCTTATTCTTGCTAGATACTACTTAGTGTGTCGAAAGAGGTATGAGCTTGTATGCTTTAAGAAACAAACTGAAATTGCAAAGTTGATGGGGTGTATAGAAATATTCAGGAGATAGTTCTTATTCTTGCTAGATACTAGTTAGTTAGTTTTCTTAATTTAGGCAGGAAAGTGCTAAGCAGCAATGAGAATTATCTATTGTTTGGAGCCAATTGTAAAGAGGATTGTGTGCCAGTGCGTCGGTTTCTACAAAAGTGCTTGAGTGATATTAGTGTTTTGGAGAAAAGTACCTTTCAGGTTGAGTGTGGTGGTGAGATGGTTAATGTAAGATTTCATGTCTCAGAAATGCCTAACGACATGAAGATGTTGGCATTCTTTGGTGGAGAACTATCAAACGCAGCCACTTTCTTTTCTACCTTTGCAAATGTAAGCACCCATAATATGAGTTCTCTTGCAGGTTCTTTCAGTTTTTCTGGGAAGGAAATGTGGAAGCCCTGGAAATATGAAGACAGGGTCTCTGCTGCAAACAAGGTTGAAGATTTTAAGAAAACTATGGCCAAAAAACCATTGGCACCAGCCACAGTAAGATCTAAGGTAACATCCTTCATTGCCCAGTTGAAAAGCCGCCAGGAATTTCAACCCATTGTTGGAAGGTTGATTGATCGGGCTCATGTAGACCCGCTTCACCTAAAAAACAATGCTTGTGCACTTACCCATAGGTTGTTGCTTTATGAAGTAATTGCAATGACAAAGCTTGGACAGAAGGTGAATTCTTTTGCTCAGGTTCCTTCAAACTCTCCATTTAAAATGTACATCCTTTCCATGCGTGAATGCAATTTATCAAGGTTAGCGAATAAGATCATCAAGTGGTTTGATGAAACTGGTGCTAATGGAAAAAGTTTTGAATATCGCTTCACTGGCAAGCAGTCAAGACTTTTTCTCCTGCATTTCATGAAATTAATTTCATATATTGAACCTATTTCTGAGCCTGGTAGGCAGAAAACTATTCTGCATATTCTTGCATACATTTGCCTTCTTCTTAGAGATTGTGTTTCGATATTCAGTCGAATAAATATTTCAAATGATGAGATAAAGAAGCTTACCAATCTCTGTCGAGACTATTTCCGGGCAAATGCTCTGTTCTTTCAAGTAAATCCCACTGTTTGGACAATAGGCAATATTGTTCCTGCCCATACCCAGTACATGAAGGACAAATATGACCTTGGCAACGGTATTAACTCAATGGAAGGAAGAGAGGCAAAACATGTCTTCATTGCAAAATACAGCAGGAATACCAATTTTGTTTCCAGATGGGAACAAATTTTCCGACATGAGTTTGTATCCTTAATCTGGCTCAGGGAGAGAGGTTTTAACCTTCCTAATGAGAGATCTGATCATTCTTGTGCCAAGTCATATATTCCCAAACAAGTAAGCTCTGGAGATTTGGCATACTGTTATTGTGGGTTGCAGAAGGTGTGCATGTCAGATGTTAAGTGTAGATTCTGTGCAGATAAGCTTAGGAGGTTGATTGTATCAAGTGTTTCCTCAGGGAAAAATCTTGTGTTTAAGTAGGTTTGATTAGCTTGGCCAACTTGGGTTACTCAACTGCCAGTGTTCTTGTGAATTATGTTCCAGCGGATGAAAACCTTAAACTGCTGGAGAACAGAACAGCAGCAGGGTAGCCAGGGCATGCGGCCAAACCTTTTGTGAACTTTTTGCTAATGTATTAATCTTTTTTATGAATTTGACTTGAAAAATAAATTTTTTATTAAATTATTCTGGCAAATGACTTCATTTGTTGTGATATGGGAATGATGGGAGGTGCACATATGAACACTAAGCTATCAGGGCCGTCATAAAGACATGTCGACAGGGGGTGTTTGTCCAAAAATTACCGACAAAATTCTGAAAATCTACTAATTAACCCATTAAACGGCATTGTGCCCTGATGCACCCTACCTTTAGTATTTGCTCTGTCTAACACCAGACAATTTTACTCGTCATGTGAAAAGTGCTGGCACTTAATGGGTTAATATTTCATTTCCCAAAAATGTCGGCAAGCACGGGGGAGGCGGGTGGGGGAAGCTTGGACAAATTTAGAGTTATTTGTTTGTTGTCTTTACATGAAGGTCACACAGGCTACATACCGTAAATGCTCAGTTTGCAAGCAAGATTTGCATTTATGGAGCACGGCATTACATGATACAGTAATAAAGTGTGAATAAGTAACTACCAACAGACTGCAGATACACTATTTAATTTACCTACATACAAATGCACACCAACAGTAATGAAATAATTTTTTTTCTTTTCATTTGTAAACATTAAAATGGATTTTTTGTACAAAAGCTATCATAATAGTACATGATTTCAACAGCAATTCAATCAACATATAAACAATGTTCAAAATGAGTAATACAAATCAAATTATATATAAACAGAAAGTATATAAATTTTACGGTATGAAACTCAAATTTCAACATTAAAACCCCCATCCTATGAAAGGTCACATTCATCTCCAGAAATTAATTCAGCGATACACTGCTGACACATGTAATATACCGCACATTATTTTTAGCTTGAAATCAGCCAAAAAATAAAAACATTGAACATGGGCATATTTTGTAGTTCTTATATAAAAAGAGTATTAATGAATTAGCTATGTTGGGGGAATCCATGTACATTCCATTCTCCATAATTAAAGGAAATTGTCAATTGCCCCTTCTTAAAATTACACATGAAAGCAAAATCTTTCCTATCACTTACTATTAGCTCAACTTTGTGTCCTCTTCTTCTACCTGCTAAAGTTCTCTTAAAATAGTTCTTGACCACTTTATCTTCATATCCTGACAGCAAGGTATATATTACTTGACCACTTTATCTTCATATCCTGACAGCAAGGTATATATTAGTTATATATATATATATATATATATATTATATTATATATTATTATATAATTTATTATATATATATATTATATTATATATTATATTATTTTTTATATTATATTATTATTATATATATTATATATTTATATATATTATATATATATTATATATATATATATATATATATATATATATTATATAATATTATATTTCTTTTGACGGCGCTGAATTAGGAAATGATTTCGTTCCCGCAGACATCTAATTGAACCAATTTGTTTTCTCCACACTGTAAACAACCTTTAACTCCGTGGGCGAATGATGATGGGTTGTATACCAATTTTGTAAGGGAGGAAAATGCCATTTACCAAACACTCCATAAAATGATGATTTTCATGGTTTGCTTGCCTACATGCATACATCTAGAATATTTAGCAAATTACGAGCGAATGAAGAGTTTGAAATTTAAAGATCAGCAATGCTACGTGTGCAGAACATGGTGGGTCATGGTGGACTTTTTCCGCAGTAAAAAAGTTTTCCCATACAGAGGCTTTTGAACATCGTTCTTCTATGCGTTTTTACTAAACCATTAGTATACGATGTCCATTTTGTCAACATATGGCAAAGCAATTTTTCACACCTCTCTAGTGGCCGTTTACAAATTACGTGGCGCATTTTTGGCCTTTTTGACACCCCTTCTTTCACATACTATTCAAGTTTGTGAAGGCAACGATTGTTTTGGCTGTTTTCCTTTGTCTGGTTTATGTTGTCCTTCTACAGCGTTCCTATCAACTATTCTTCTTTTTATCAACCTGTCGTCCTTCCTTTTTGCTCTCACCCACGACCATCTTCTCACCCCTTCCCCAGTCATTGGCGTCAATCTGACGTTAATTGAGGGGACCATATTCATATCTGCTGTGCCTGGCTAATTTCTTTTGAACACAACTCACTTTCAATAAAATCTCCTGGCGTAACAGAATATATGAATATAGGTCCTCCCTAATTAACATTAGATTGACAGCGATGCCCAGTCCTCTGTTCAGTCCCTTTTAGCGGGATTCAAACATCGATTTACCACTTAGAGACAGTCGTCTTCGCCTCTAGACCACAAGTTCTTGTACTGGATAGCCATGGTTATTTAGTTTACTTTACCCTTTTACGAAGTTCATAATAAAAAATGGTTTGGCAGGATTCGAACATCGATTTACCACTTAAAAGACAGCCTGCTGAAGACATGCTGAACGGCCATGGATATTTAATTTACTTTTTCTTTTCACAAAGTTCATAATGAAAATGTCATGGCAGGATTCGAACCATGGATATATACTTGGGAGACGATTGTCTTCGCCACTAGGATGCAAATTTTGTGATGAATGCTTATGGTTATTTAATTTACTTTATCCTTTTCACGAAGTTCATTATGAAAACGGTTATGCTAGGATTCGACCATCGATTTAAACTATGGAGACCATCGTCTTTGCCACTAGCTGCAAGTCTTGTGCTGGATGACCATCGTTATTTAGTTTACTTTATCCTTTCACGAAGTTCATAATAAAAATATTTTTGGAAGATTCGAAACATCGATTTACCATTAGAGACAGTTGTCTTAGCCATTAGACTGCAAGGGCTTGTGCTAAGCGGCGATGGTTACTTAATTTGTTTTATTTTTTCACGAAGTTCTAATAAAAAGGTCATCGCGATTCGAACCATCGATTTACTACTTGGGAGACGATTGTCTTCGCCACTAGACTGCATGATCTTGCGCTGAACGGTTATGGTTATTTTAATTTATTTATCCTTTTCACAAAGTTCATAATGAAAGACGGTTACGGTAGTTTCGAACCATCGATTTAACACTTGGGAGACCATCGTCTTCTCCACTAGACCGCAGGTTTTGTGCTGGTGACCATGGTTATTTAGTTTACTTTATCCTTTCACGAAGTTCATAATAAAAAAAGTTTTGCAGATTCGAAACATCGATTTACCACTTAAGAGACAGTTGTCTTAGCCATTAGACTGCAAGGTCTTGCGCTGAGCGGCGATGGTTTTTAATTTACTTTATTTTTTCACAAGTTCATAATAAAAAGTCATGCGGATTCGAACCTTCGATTTACTTTGGAGACGATTGTTTTCGCCACTAGACTGCAGATCTTGCGTTAACGGTTATGGCTATTTAATTTACTTATCCTTTTCACGAGTTCATAATGAAAACGGTTACGGTAGGATTCGAACCTCGATTTAACACTTGGGAGACATCGTCTCGCACTAGACCGCAAGGTCTTTTGCTGGATGTCCATGTTTATTTAGTTTACTTTATCCTTTCACGAGTTCTAAAGAAAGGTCAGGGATTCGAACCATCCATTTAAGACTTGGAAGACATTGTCTTTATAGTCTGCAAGGGCTTGTGCTGAACGCCATGTTTATTTAGTTTCTTTTTCTTTTCACGAGTTCATGAAAAGGTCACGGCAGGATTTGAACCATCGATTTCCACTTGGGACACATTGACTTTGCCACTTGTCTGCAAGGTTTTGCGCTGACGGCTAGGTTATTTAGTTTAATTTATTCTTTTCATGAAGTTCATAATGAAAGGTCATGGCAAGATTCGAACCTGATTTACTATTTAGGAGATGATTGTCTTCGCCACTAGACTGCGAGAACTTGTGCTGAACGGTTATGGTTATTATTTATTTTCGATTTTTCACGAGTTCATAATGAAAACGGTTATGGTAGGATTCGAAAATCGATTTAACATTTGGGAGACCTCGTCTTCGCCACTGGACGCAAGGTCTTGTGCTGGATGACCTTGATTTTAGTTTCTTTACCCTTTTCACGAAGTTCATAATAAAATGGTTTTGGCAGGATTCGAAACATCGATTTAACATTGGAAGAAAATTGTCTTACACTAGCCCAAAGTTTTTCGGGGAATGGCTTATTCATGGACTACTTTATCGTTTTCACAAGTTCATAAAGAAAATTTTGGTAGGATTCGAACAATCGATTTAACACTTAGGAGACCTTCGTCTTCACCGTAGAGCACAGGTCTTGTGCTGGATGACCATGGTATTTAGTTTACTTTATCCTTTCACGAAGTTCGTATAAGTGTTTTGACCGATTCGATTTACACTTGTGTTAGCCACTAGACAAGTTCTTCGGGAAGCTAGTTTATTTGATCTACTTTATCGTTTTCACAGTTCTAAAACGGTTATGGTAGGATTCGGATTTATACTTGGGCGCTGATGATCTGCACTGACGGGTGGTTATTTTAATTTTTTTCCTTCACAAAGTTCATAATGGACGGTTACGGTAGGTTTCGAACCATCGATTTAAGACTTGGGAGACCATCGTCTTCTCCACTAGACCGCAAGGTTTGTGCTGGATGACCATGGTTATTTAGTTTACTTTATCCTTTCACGAAGTTCATATAAAAAGTTTTAGCAAGATTCGAAACATCGATTTACCACTTAAGAGACAGTTGTCTTAGCCATTAGACTGCAAGGTCTTGCGCTGAGCGGCGATGGTTATTTAATTTACTTTATATTTTTCACCAAGTTCATAATAAAAAGGTCGTAGCAGGATTCGAACCTTCGATTTACTACTTGGGAGACGATTGTTTTCGCCACTAGACTGCAAGATCTTGCGTTAAACGGTTATGGCTATTTAATTTACTTATCTTTTTCACGAAGTTCATAATGAAACGGTTACGGTAGGATTCGACCATCGATTTAACACTTGGGAGACCATCGTCTTCCACTAGACCGCAAGGTCTTTTGCTGGATGTCCGTGTTATTTAGTTACTTTATCCTTTCACGAAGTTCTAAGAAAGGTCATAGCAGGATTCGAACCTCCATTTAAGACTTGGAAGACAATTGTCTTTGCCATAGTCTGCGGTTGTGCGAACGGCCATTGTTATTTAGTTTACTTTATTCTTTCACGAGTTCATAATGAAAAAGGTCGCGGATTTGACCATCGATTTACCACTTGGGACACAATTGACTTTGCCACTTGTCTGCAAGGTTTTGCGCTGAACGGCTATGGTTATTTAGTTTAATTTTTCTTTTCATGAAGTTCATAATGAAAGGTCATGGCAAGATTCGAACCATGGATTTACTATTTAGGAGATGATTGTCTTCGCCACTAGCTGCGAGAACTTGTGCTGAACGGTTATGGTTTTTAATTTATTTATCGTTTTTCACGAAGTTCATAATGAAAACGGTTATGTAGGATTCGAAAATCGATTAACTTTAGGGAGACCATCGTCTTCGCCACTAGACCGCAAGGGCTTGTGCTGGATGACCTTGAAATTTAGTTTTTCTTTACCCTTTTCACGAAGTTTAATATGGTTTTGGCAGGATTCGAAAATCGATTTAACACTTGAGAAATTGTCTTAGCTACTAGCCAAGTTTTTCGGGGATGGCTTTTCATTTGAATACTTTATCGTTTTCACAAAGTTCATAAGAAAAAATTTATGTAGGATTCGAACAATCGATTTCCTTAGGAGACTTCGTCTTCACCAGTAGAGCACAAGGTCTTGTGTTGGATGACCATGGTTATTGTGTACTTATCCTTTCACGAAGTTCGTAATAAAAATGGTTTTGACCGATTCGAAACATGATACACTTGTGTTAGCCACTAGACCACAGTTCTTCGGGAATGGCTACGTTTTTTGATCTACTTTATCGTTTTCACGAGTTCTAATGAAAAACGGTTATGGTAGGATTCGAACCATCGATTTCTACTTGGGAGCGATTGTCTTTGCCACTAGACTGCATGATCTTGCACTGAACGGTTATGGTTATTTTAATTTTTTATCCTTTTCACAAAGTTCATAATGAAGACGGTTACGGTAGGTTTCGACCATCGATTTAAGACTTTGGAGACCATCGTCTTCCCACTAGACGCAGGTTTTGTGCTGGATGACCATGGTTATTTAGTTTACTTTATCCTTTCACGAGTTCATAATAA
>NW_021163825.1:0-22370 GCF_004324835.1 Dendronephthya gigantea | reverse complement strand
AACATACCGAAGCATTGAATGACTCCAACTTTACATCGTGTGGTTCACAAACTACATCAAATGGTCCGGAAACGCGCGATCCACTGGCAACCGTGCGCAGAAATTCAGGCATTGAACTTGGTCATTCTGAAGGCAAAGTCGAAAACACGTCGATCAGTTCGAAAACCTCAAATGAGTATAACCCACTAGAAGCTGATGTTTCAGTGTCGAAATCTGTAAAAGTTG
Organism: Dendronephthya gigantea; assembly: GCF_004324835.1. NCBI lineage: Eukaryota > Metazoa > Cnidaria > Anthozoa > Malacalcyonacea > Nephtheidae > Dendronephthya > Dendronephthya gigantea. The sequence continues at coordinate 22,145 of NW_021163825.1, read as the reverse complement.
TTGAACCGCAAGTAAATGAGGCTGAAAATATCCTGGGAAAATCTGAGCCCCAGTTGGTCCAGCAAGGTGTCCAAAGTGATGTTTGCAACTCCCCAATAGGGAATGGTGGCGAAACTAAGAATGGAGAGAGCGAAATGGTAAATATACGCTAAACTTTATTAATTTTGAAATATATTATTTAGCTATATACCGTCAACCAATCTTGTTGTGATAAAATTTAACGCTTTTATTAAAGTTTAATAAAGTTGCATCTTTAGATTATCACTAATAGAACGAATTAAGTGGTACAATTAATGCCAAAATCATACTCGTAGTTAACAAATGTTGCTCGTGCTGGGCGATGTTGCTCGTACAATTAGGGATTAATTGTATTTGTGATGTTTGAAATTTTGACAAAATTTTCACAAAATTTTCTATAAAAACGTCACTCGTATTCCAATAATATTTCAGATGTGCTAGAGCACCCCGCTGAATAGCTGGCAAAAATTTAACACTTCCCGATCTCTGATTCACATATACTTCATGCCACATATTCACAAAAACCTATTTATCCGTAATAATCTTTGAAATTCAACATTTTGTAAATCGTTTTGCCAAAATCGAGCAAAATGCGCAAATATAAATTTCCCTCACTCATTATACCTTTGTATGGGAAATCGCTTTGGCCGCGAGTTTGCCCCAATGTTTTCATACATCGTTTTCTCGGTTTAGATATCCCGGGAAAACACTCGCTCTCGCTGTTCATATGATTATTACATCCAAAATTTAACTCCAAGTCATATTTAAAGTGTAACATCTCGTTGCCTCAAAATACTCTTTTGTCTTAAGATATTTAAAAAAAACGTCTCTATTTCATCACAGGTAAACCTGGACCAACCGAGTGAGATGCAGAGTGAGTTGAGTTCCACAGAACATACCGAAGCATTGAATGACTCCAACTTTACATCGTGTGGTTCACAAACTACATCAAATGACCCGGAAACACGCGATCCACTTGCAACCGTGCGCAGAAATGTAAGCATTGAACTTGGTCATTCTGAAGGCATAGTCGAGAACACGTCGATCAGTACGAAAACTTCAAATCAGTATAACCCACTAGAAGCTGATGTTTCAGTTTCTAAATCTGAAAAAGTTGTTGAACCTCAAGCAAACGAGGCTGATAATATCCTGGGAAAATCTGAGCCCCAGTTGGTTCAGCGAGATGTCCAAAGTGATGTTTGCAACTCCCCAATAGGGAATGATGCCCAAACTAAGAATGGAGAGAGCGAAATGGTAAATATACGCTAAACTTTAATCATTTTAAAATATACTATTTAGCTGTAATACCACCAACCAATCTTGTTGTGATAAAATTTAACGCTTTTATTAAAGTTTAATACAGTTGCATCTTTAGATTATCAGTAATAGAACGAATTAAGTCGTACAATTAATGCCAAAATCTTACTCGTGGTTAACAAATGTTGCTCGTGCTGAGCGATGTTGAGGGATTAATTGTATTTGTGATGTTTGAAATTTTGACAAAATTTTATTAAAACCGAAACGATTAATTAAAACAAAACAAAACGATTAATTAAAACAAACCGTTCTTCGCAGTTCTGTTTTCATACATTGTTTTCTCGTGCAGTCGGGTTTGAATATCCCGGTGAGACACTCGCTCTCGCTGTTCATATATTACATCCAAAATTTAACTTGAAGTCCTATTTAGAGTGTCACATCTCGTTGCCTCAAATCACTCTTTCTCTTAGGTATTTAAAAAAACTTCTCTATTTCACAGGTAAGCTTGGACCAACCGAGTGAGATGCAAAGTGAGTTGAGTTCCACTGAACATACCGAAGCATTGAATGACTCCAATGTAAAGACATCGTGTGGTTCACAAACTATATCAAATGACCCGGAAACGCGCGATCCAATGGCAACCGTGCCCAGAGATTCAAGCATTGAACTTGGTCATTTTGAAGGCATAGTCGAGAACACGTCGATCAGTACGAAAACCTCAAATCAGTGTAACCCACTAGAAGCTAATGTTTCAGTGTCTGAATCAGAAAAAGTTGTTGAACCTCAAGAAAATGAGCCTGAAAATATCCTGAGAAAATCTGAACCCCAGTTCGTGCAGCAAGATGTCCAAAGTGATGTTTGCAACCCCCAAATAGGGAATGATGCCCGAACTGAGAATGGAGAGAGCAAAATGGTAAATATACGCTAAACTTTAATAATTTTAAATTATACAATTTAGCTATATACCACCAATCAATCTTATTTTGATAAAATTTAACGATTTTATTGAAATTAAATAAAGTTGTATCTTTAGATTACAGAAGATATATAATTAATTAATGAGTAATAGAACGAATTAAGTCTTGCAATTAATGCCAAAATCATACTCGTGGTTAAAAAATGTTGCTCGTGTTGAGCGATGTTGAAATTTTCACAAAATTTTCTATAAAAACTTCACTCGTATTGCTATAATATTTCAGATATGCTAGAGCACCTCGTTCAATAGCTGGCCTTCCGCGTATACGCGTTTTGTATAAATAAGAACTCTATATTAACAATGTTAAGCTAGTGGGTTTTCTGGCAGTGCAAAGTAGTGGAGTGTTAAGCGGTTTTGGTCTCTAGTGCGGTATGTGAATGTCTGGGTGCGAATACGCGCCGTTTACTTTCTGTTTTTTTTTTACCTTCTTTTCTCTTTTGATGTTTGCAAACCCCGAAAATGAACCTCTGAAAATATCTTTAGGTTAGTTTTTGGGTTATTTGATATCTGATTCATTTTTTGAGTTTCTTTGTTTTCTCAAAAGTGCAAGCGTTTAGCGGAGGCCTGGAGATGAAGTGATCTACCATATCTAAATTAGCTTCATCGTTAATTCCAAATTTTACTCGCTATCGCATAATTATCTAAAATTAAATCAAATCAGCATACAAAATAACTAAATAAAAACACCAAAATAAAACTTTGCTTTAATTGTAACCACTCCTATGCAAAAAACATCAATAATAATCATGCATTGCGTATCACAATCAATTCTTACCTATCTTTCACGTATTTAGAAATTGTAAAGAACTCACCTTCCGGAGACCTTTTGTCTCGATTCATTCGAGAAGCCACTGGAACAACTTCTGTTCGTGTCTCTCTGGGATATCCAAACTCTTGAAAACGAATAATTAAAACATTCTGTTTTCATACATTGTTTTCTCAGTTGGGTTTGAATATCCCGGTGAGACACTCGCTCTCGCTGTTCATATATTACATCCAAAATATAACTTGAAGTCCTATTTGAAGTGTCGCATCTGGTTGCCTCAAATCACTCTTTTTTCTTAAGATATTTAAAAAAAAGTGTCTATTTCATCACAGGTAAACCTGGACCAACCGAGTGAGATGCAGAGTGAGCTGAGTTCCACAGAACATACCAAAGCATTGAATGACTCCAACTTTACATCGTGTGGTTCACAAACAAGATCAAATGATTCGGAAACACGCGATCCACTGGCAACCGTGCGCAGAAATTTAGGCATTGAACTTGGTCATTCTGAAGGCATAGTCGAGAACACGTCGATCAGTACGAAAACCTCAAATCATTATAACCCACTACAAGCTGATGTTTCAGTTTCTAAATCTGAAAAAGTTGTTGAACCTCAAGCAAATGAGGCTGATAATAGCCTGGGAAAATCTGAGCCCCAGTTGGTGCAGCAAGGTGTCCAAAGTGATGTTTGCAAGTCCCCAATAAATAAAGACAACAAAATGGTAGCAGTTGATTTCCAATTTCCTGATGACAGTTCTCCGGTTGCGCATTCTAAACCGGATGATTTAACTAGGGACACTGTCGAACATCAGTCTCAGCCCGGCCTTGAAGACTCTCTAAAGGCATTAACTAATTGGAAAATTGGCGTTGCAAAAACAAATCGTAAAAACGATCTTCCTTCAAACGAAATTTGCAGCGCGGAAAAATTAGACAAAGCGGCTCCAAATGGGGATTGTCTCAAGGTATCACAAAAGGTCGACAATCTTAATGCAGAACAAGGAAAACAACATAATTTAGATGACGTCTTCAGCTCTGATGAAGCAAAACAACAGACGTTAAACGATAGTTTAACAGAAGTATTTGCTTCTTGGGGAGAAAAATCGACTAAAAAATCAGAGGGCTTAGGAATACGTATTGCCGAGGAAGAAAAATTGCACACGTTGAACGATAATACTACTCAGGTATTGGGCGAACAGACCGTTACTTTGAACAAAGAGGTTTCTCGGGAACAAAAAGCAAATGAATCATTAACTTGGCATGACTTAAAAGGCCTTACTAGTAATGAAAAAAGGAAACTAGAGACGTTGAAGGAACTCAACCGCGCACAGGTTTGTGAACCAGAAAACGGGGTATCTGTCGGTATAGACAATAATCCAGTATCATTAAACAAGAACGGAGAACAATGTAAGTTAAATATGGTTTCTGGCACAAGAGATTTCTCTTCTCGTAGCGAAGATAATGTCACAAACGAAGAGGAATTGGCCGTACCAGTCCCGGAAGCCAATATGCAATTAATTCTCAGAGTTCTGGATTCACAGGAAGGGGCTAAAACGTCCATTCGTGTTCTGGAGGAAGATGACATTGGACTTGCCACGTTAGACAGGTTTTGTAATGTGAACGACTCCGAGGGATGCGATTCCAACGATATTGATGTGTATCTCAGAATTTTGAACAAAACGGGAAGACCTTTAGGTATCGAGGTGGATAGTGCAGAACAGCTTGTCGGAAACTTGACATCAAGTGGATCCACGCAAGTGCATTGTCTCACTTCACAGGCACTCCAAGAAACTGTAGCTGAATTAGTACAACGACAACCTATCAGCAACCCTGCACCTAATTCTAGAAAAAAGAGGAGAAAACTAACTGGGATTTATAGAGAAATTCTCTCAAGAAAGCCCACTCGCACAAGAGATAATTACCCAAAATAATGCTGATGCCGGTGTAAACTATTACGATATCGGGAATTCTTGCCAAAGGCATTATACTGAGATGACGAAGACCATTCTGAACGAACGTCACAGGTTTAAATTGCGTTTTTTTATTTTCCCAGTTGTGTTAATTTTTTTGGTTTATTTTTTGTTTTTGCTGGCAACATGCGATATATAGTAAAGTGAAAAGCTATCTTCATGGCCAACACCACCTGGTTATATACAACAGATGTCAAATCTTACTTTCTCCATTTTATAATTAGAGGTTTACTTTAGTGCCCTGTTATGATAGCTTAAAACTAGTTCATGTCCGGAATCATCATCATGTGGTAATGTAGCGATAACATCATATACCATGATATAGTATGACGTTGCATCACATATCACCAATCATATGACTTCGCATCATATTACATCACACAAGCCCCGTCTACGGCTAAAATGGGTACTCGTGCCCAATTATAATATGATAATATCGCAGGTAACGTAATTTGAGTACTTTGAATATAATGTTTCCAGTAATTCGACGGTTACGCGTACTGTCCACACGTATCCGGCGTTTTCTCCCACTCAAAAAGGGGGGGGGGGGAATCTGAAAACGCTCTCCAGAGTGGAAGAATTTGAAAACGACGGCTGAGCGGATACGAGTGGACGGCTTTGCCGGATAAATTTGAAAACGTCACTAATCAAATTGTTTCCATATTAATAAGGCTTGTTTCACGTCTTGTGGCTTACGCTTAACTTTATATTGCTACATTACCGTCAAATGAGTCCTATTTAAAACATAGTCTGAAATATTAACCATTTGCGGTGACCTGATGAAAAACTGAAGTTGGTTGGTAGGAGACCATATAAAGACAGCTACTGACGTTTATTTTAGTTATTTGTCCTTCATCAGCTGTATTCGGTGTTTTTTGATAAGAATAAAGCATTGTTATTACGAACTTCTGTATTCGAAATATTACCATTGTTAATCTTGTACACGAGTTTGGCTTCGGATTCTAGTCCATGTTCCTTATAAGGGTTTTCCACCCCAGCTCAGCCTAAGCAGCTTCTGAAGGACCGTGCTCGTTGGGATAACCCAAAACTATTCTCGCAGCCCTGTTTTGAAGCCTTCGCTATTAGATTCATTATACCCATTCTGAAATCAATGGCGTTTCCTGCTAGATATTTATTTGCGAATTCTATCAATAACTATAGTTAAACTAGAAACACGTGTATGCAGCAACCCCTTGCCTAGGTTAAACGAAATCATTTAAGCATATGGATGGTAGCATAATATAGTTGAAAAATTTATGTGGTTTGGAGGATGGTCGGGGGGTACGTGTGGTAACGTGCGGTTTGTGAAAAAAGAAGTATGGAAATATTTTTCTGCAAGTGAATGTACTGTAAGTCATAGCAAGTCGTAACGGCTAAGAGCCGTATATTTTCAAAGAATCAAAGTTTACCCTCCTATTTTTTGGAAAAAATGGCAATAATTCTTACGTTTTTCTGGAAGCTAAGTTAGTCGTCTCGAAACGAAAACTATTGAAATCACTCATTGTTAAAATTTAAATGCCGTGTTCACGAATTTCAGCCCGTGGGGATTTAATGCAACTTATAAAATGCTAAATGCTTTGTGTTGCTAGAGAAAGGGGACATGTTGAAGATCATGGTCCTTGAGATGCACATTTAAATAATGTTATCCATATTTGTAAATTGTAAATATTGTTGATAAATATCAATCTTGCGAACAAGCAAATTATACTGCATCATATGCATGCATAAAAATCAGTATGGCAAACATTTATACATCTCTGGGTCCCAACCAGTGAACTCTAAAAAGACTGGAACGATAACTTGGCCGCCATCTTTGAAGCCAGCACTGATGGCCGCCATGAAGGCCAAGAGTTGAAATTACACCACCAAAACAACGCCGGTTTTTATACACAAATCCTTCTCATCTGATCATGAATAAAAGCTTAAAACAAGCATTGACACTTAGATTTTACTAAAAAACAAGTTTTATGAACGTGAAAAGGTGCAAACCTATTTTTTTTGCGAGTTGAAGGCGAAGTTTTTTTTCGGCCCGTTCAAATTCTTTAAATATTTCAAGTACAAAGCTGGTACCTCGCCGGTTTTTACAGTAAGATGATGCGGATTACTTAGGTCTATCCAAAAAGGGTAAATTCGTTGTTTAAAGTTGAAGTGGTCAAATAAAAATTGCACTTTTCTCGCAATTTTTTGCCAAAAAATACGATTTTTACGGAATTTTCACTCTCCCCAGTTCTTTTGAAGGCTTGATTTGCTCGCTCGGCTGCCGCCTTAATCAGCAAATTATATTCAAATCGGCTTCATCCAATGACTAGTCTTTATTGTTGAGTTATCGTTCTAGTCTTATTAGAGTTCACTGGTCCCAACAGAGTGCTTAGGTATTCAAACTCTAACAATTACATTCTTATGGGTGATTTCAATAGTTTTCGTTTTTTTGGGACACCCATATATATGGGACATACATATATATATATATATATATATATATATATATATATATATATATATATATATATATATATATATATATATATATATATATATATATATATATCGCGATCCGTCCTCGTTATGGGTGAGATTAAAATATGATTAATGCAAATTCGCTGTTCTAACATATGTCTCAAGGGATGACTGAATTTGTGATCATGTTTTGATCTATCTGTTTAAACAAAACTTGTTGGTGCACAAAGATGCAACTGCTAAAACTAGTAATATGCATATTTTTTAACAGATAACCACCCAACACATCATGTACAAGAAGTTGTAGAACGAGTGTACGACAGTCCTGATTTCAATCCTATTGAAGAGGTTTACATATAGCTTGCTATCTCATTCAACTGTATTTGCGGCGTTCGCAGTAAACAGTCCATGTTAATATATTCTTCGTGTGGGAATAAAGATTTGCTCGCTGTTGGGCGACCCATACGGCAAGGCTTTACATCACCCGTGTTCCAAAAGGTGCTGAGAGTACGATAGACGGTTTTTAAACAAACAAATAGCTGTGCTGTAATTTCGTCGATGATTCTTTCGTAAAACAGTCGTTGGTAAACCATTCTCCACCTTAAATCATCCGAATATGGTCTTGGCATTTTCTAATCGTTCACCTTGCTATACTCGAACTCGCAATTAACACGCTTGTACAATCCCACGCGTGTTGATGCATAATAATGTCACGTGATCGATATATACATATACTTGCTCAGGACAACCTTTTTGATAACGACAGTATATATATATATATATATATATATAATATATATATATATATATATATATATATATATATATATATATATATATATATATATATATATATATATATATATATATGTAGCTACCGTTTCTTCCGGTAAGTGGTGTTTTCCGGTATGCGAGTGTTATGTGACGGAACACGCGGGTTTCAGAGGAGAGTTTTTAGGCGAATGGACGCCATATTGACAAATTTATATATGCATGTAGAACCAAACGGTTCTAAACGTACTCAAAGGGTTTTTAAATGTACTCTGAAGGAGAGTAAACGTAGTTAAATAAAGTGAACTGAGGTAGTAGAGGAGAGGTAAAGAAAAAGTTATTGTAAACGCGAAAGTAAGGTAAACAAAGTTGAGTTAAATGGAGTTGTGTGTATTAGTCCGGGTCGGCGTCCAAAGAAAGTTACAGTTTAGAACCGTTTGAGAATTCTACGCGTGATCAGAGTGAAAGTCGTCAGAAAAAAGATAGTATTACCGTTTGAAAATTGTGTTGTTTCAAGGGAATATGGTATGGATTATGTCGTTACTTTAGTTGGAAACAAGGTGGAATCGTGGGATTATAAGTATTAAAGTCGTGGGTGTCACGTGGAATTTAATACGTTTGAAAAGGTTTGGTCTTCAGGAAGAAGACGCTATTGTTATTTCACATTGCATTGTTGAACGAGAGTGTATTACTTCATAGTTGTTTACGATAGAGGATCGATATTACGGAATTATTCGGTCATTGGTGTGTTGGGTATAAACATATGGTACTTAAAGGGACATATTTCAGGAAGAAAACAATATTGTATTGTACAGTACGTTGGCTATAGCCTTAAATTGTCAGCTTGAACACGTCGAACTGGTTTCGGTAGTTAAACTCGCGATTACGAGTTAGTATTGTTTGGATATATTATTATTGTGGAACATGAAGTAATGAGGATGGGGTTTCATCTAGAGTGATATATTATGAACATTGTGTACATTAAACTTTAAGTAGACTGAGAAAAAGGATTTGCAATTATTGAAGTGCAATTAAATTTAGCTATTATGAGTCGTGAAGAATATATGCTGGAGAACATAAATAATCTATTCAAGTCCAGGTTGGAGTATATTAACAGTTTATCAAGATTACACGAGGACATTCAAGGACTTATGGATGCAGGACTAGGAAATACTGACGAGATTGTGTCGAAGAAAAATGGGTATGATAAACTATGGAGTGAATTTGTTAGTGTTCATGAGCAGTACTTGGAGGTTGTTACAGCTGAAGATGAAAGAAGAAGAGCTAATTTAACATACAAAGATCAGATGGACGAAAAGGTACATTTGGACCAACTATTTGCATGTTGGGGAAGAAAGTCAAAGTTGCAGAGTACTGGTAAAGGTCAAAGCCAAATTAGTGTTTCAACAAGTGGTGCAAGTTCAACATCAGCCTTGTCGAAGAAGAGAGAGAAGGTAGCCCTTGCACAGTTAAAAGTTAGCCAGTTAATGCAACGACATGAAATGAAAAGGAGAATGGCAGAGCTAAAGTATGAATGGAGGAACAGGCAAAGGTTAGTTTCAATATTCAAAATGAACTAGCTGATGAGTATATACGGGGACAATATGAATTAGACCCTCTGCCTGAGAATGTTGTTTATGGATTGGATAGTGAAATTTATACTGGTCGTCCTTCAATCCAAAACCAGTCGAGAACAATGCAGAATTTTGGGAAACATGAAGCGTATAGACCGGTAGTGTGTGTAGCAAGTAGAATGGACTGGGACTATGCAAAACTCACAATGGCGAATCGTCCAGTTGTGAACTACCCCACTTTAGTTCTAGCAGCGAAGCAGCATACAAGTCAGCCTAGTGCTTTCAGCCCTCAAACAAGTAAATTGTGGAACTATCCTGGAGATGATAGATTGCAGTTAAACACCAAATTACCCTCAGCATTTCAAATGCCATCTGTAGAGAACTGTAGAAACTTTGATACACCTCTATGGCACCCAACTGTAAAATTACCTACAGAATCAGCAACTAAATTACCATGGCAATCACCTGAGAGGAGGGTGGAGTTGCCAATGCCTGTAAGGAGTGACAGTGGCGAAGAGATGGTTAGAGCATTACGACAAGTAGTGTCAACCCCAAGGATTAAATACATGAGGAGAGCCTATGAATTATGTCTCCTTCATTCATAACTTTGAAACTTGTCTGGAGAAGGATAACCCTGACAATGCCACAATACTTCAACTATTGATACTGCAATGGGAAAGCTCTTGAAGCAATAGAGTCTTGTGTGAACCTGCCAGTGGAACAAGGTTATGTTACGGCAAAGAATACCTTAAAGGAAAACTTTGGGAAGCCCCATATAATTGCGAAAGCACATATCAGGAAACTGGAGAACCTGCCGGTCCTGAAACAAGCAGATGGACCGAGTTTGTTGGAATATGCAAGAAAGTTAGAAATTGCTAACAGAACCCTGACCAGTATGGGGCCAGAATATGAAAGTGAATTAAGTCACGTAAACACTTTACGCGAGTTAAATAGGAAGCTCCCCATGTTTATGAAGGTTAAATGGACAGAGCGTGCAGGAACAATTATTGAATCTGGTTCAAGACCAAATTTTCAAAACTTCTTGGCGTTTGTGCGAGGAAGAGCAAAACTTGTAAACAATGAGTTTGCGGAAGATCTTTCAAGTAGTACGTCAAAGATAAGAGGGAAGGGACAAGGGGTAGGTGGACGCTTTGTACATAGGGCAGCTGCTTTAACTGCAGGTGCACAGCAAACCCAAGAAAGAAATCGTGTGTCAAATTCGCCTTATTCTAAATGTTTGTTCTGTTGGAGCACATAGGATTTGGAAGTGTTCAGCATATAATAAGATATCGTATCAAGACAAGAAGAAATTTGTTCAGGAAAATCACCTATGTATGAAATGCCTTAGTAATGGCCATTTTATGCGGACATGCCCCAAAGTACATTTTCGATGTCAGAAAGAAGGCTGCAATGAAGGGCATCATACCTTGTTGCATCCTCCAGAAGCAATTACACCTCAAGGAAATCGTGATGGCAAACATTTGCCTGATGAACACAGTAAAGAAACAGGCTCCGATAATGAGAAGAATAAACAGGCAGAGTCCAGAGTAACTGTGGCAACTGGGGCCGGCGAGAGAGTTTGCCTCAGCGTTGTACCAGTGAAAGTGCAAATAAAGGGACGAGAGCAACCTTTAGTTGTAACATATGCTCTATTAGATTGTGGCTCAGAAGTTACACTCATTCATCAGAAATTGCAGAAAGAACTAGGAGCCCATGGTCAAAGGATTGATTTCTTCCTTTCAGGGATAAATGGGTCTAAACGAATTGACAGTGAACTTTTGGATATCGTAGTCACATCCATGGACGGGGTGACATCACTGGAGTTATCAAATGTACGGTCAGTTGAGCAAATGCCTATTGCTGGAAGTTGTATTGCCCGCAGAGAGGATATTCAGAGATGGCATCATTTGGATGGTGTTCCAATAACAGAATTAGATGCGAATGAGGTAACATTGGTTATTGATTGGTCTGCAGGAGAAACCCAGCATATTCGTACCACTCGAATATCGCATTGGTGAAGAGAATGATCAAGTGGCGATCAGGTATAGCCTGGGATGGACAGTTGTTGGCCCTCTCGGGGAAAGGAGAAAGAACAACTGCTATAATACGAAATTTGCTCGGACAGCAACACAAAAAGCCCTGTGACAAATGTGAAGCCCCGAGTCAGACAGTGTCTGTTGAATGAACCAGAACAACCTATGGAAGAGGATTATCAGCTTGAGAACAGTTCGGATGAAGGTATTTCAATGCTACATTCAAATGGGTCGGCCTCTGGGTTAAAGTCGTGTTTAGTTGAAGAAAAGTCCATGCCGCAAGATCTGAATCATCAGTTGGAGAGACTGTGGAAAACTGATTTTGAAGATTGTATTTTGGATACCAATGTCTGTCAATCCATTGAAGATAGAAGAGCTCTGACGGTGATGGAGAAATCGCTAAAAAAGGTGGATGGTCATTATCATGCAGGTCGCCCTTCCATGGCGACATAAACCACCCTACTTACCTAACAACAAGGAAATGGCACTGCGGAGAGGAATGGTGTTAAAGAAACGTTTACTAAAGGATGAAAGTCTTCTGAGAAAATATGCTTCAACGATAAACGATTATCTGGAAAAAGGATATGCTGAGAAGATACCGCAAGAACAGCTGCAATCAAGCAAAAACCCCATTTGGTATCTCCTGCATCACCCGGTAACCCATCCTGCAAAACCTGAGAAGATAAGAGTAGTCTATGATTGTGCCGCCACCTACAAGAACACCTCTTTAAACCAGCAGTTATTACAAGGTCCTGACCAAACAAATCAGCTTGTCGGAGTGTTAATTCGGTTCAGACAGGAACAAGTGGGACTAGTCTCAGACATAGAAGCTATGTTTCACCAGGTGCTGGTTGAACCACAGGACTGTGATGCTCTTCGGTTCTTATGGTGGCCGAACGCAGATCTCTCGGGAGAAATGAAAGAATACAGAATGGTCAGACACTTGTTTGGTGCGACATCCTCGCCAAGCGTGGCGAATTTCTGCCTAAGGAAAACAGCTGATGATCACGAAAGCGAGTTTGATCAAAGTGTAGTGGATACAGTACACAGCAAAAAATCATTTTCTTATCGAGAAAATATATCTTATCTTAAGAATTTTTTTCTTATATAAAGAAAATTTTTCTTAAACCGAGAATTTTTTTTCTAACTCTAGGATATAAAATCTCCTTTAGAAAGTAATTTCTTAAAATAAGAAAGTCGTCAAGCCACAGATTTACAGAGTTTAAAACAAGAAATTATATTCTTATGAATTAGAATTTTTTTCTTATACTGAGAAAATAATTTCTTGATATAAGAAAGATTATCTTAACTTCTGAAATTCTCAATATGAGAAAATTAATCTTGAGTAACATCCCAAATATTTCTTAAAATAGGAAAGCTTGCCTTATCTGAATCTGGTTTCAAGAAAATAATTTCTTGGAATAAGAAAGATTATCTTAACTTCTGAAATTCTCAATTTGAGAAAATTAATATTGAGTAATATCCCAAATATTTCTCAAAATAGGAAAGCTTGCCTTATATCTGAGTCTCGTTTCAAGAAAATAATTTCTTGGAATAAGAAAATAATAAGAAAACAAGAACTTAATGGGGTATAAAAAATTGATACAATAGAATTATTGTTATTTACAATGAACAAATGTCCGCCTCCCTTTATAAATTATATTAAGCTAAGTCTTATGTACAAACAATTTTTCCAAAAAGAAGCTCTTTAGAAACAAATTTCATCATGAGAGAAATGTGTCACATTTAGCCTTTCAATCGGTGTGCTTGGTTATTGAACTAAAAACACCACCTTAATTCGCTACCCATGTACAATAATATTTGATATACTAAAAGTAAGATTTACAATGCAAAAGTCAAAGATTGATATTTTAAATTTTAATTATCATGGAAAGGAGCATGGATTGCAACATAACGTCGTGTGCGCGACATATCGCGCGTGATCACGCGGTCAACGAGAGAGCGCTAAAGGCATTGTGGGAAGAAGCGCGTCCTTTTCAAATTTTCGTCGCTGTTGTGTTACGCGTCTTCACTGATCGCCGATATTTTATCGATTTTTTTCAATTCATACGTTTTAATATGGATCAAGAAACGACAAGTTTGCTCGAACAAATCGCTAGAGTGGTCAAAGAATGCGAGCAGATATTGGAAGGTATTAATTTTGTTGAGTATTGCTACAATTTAATAGTATTTTAACCGAACGTACTCTATTAAATTCGTTACGAACTAAACTCAAAATTCTGCTACTAGTAAACGAATAGTAAATATCGCACGCTTAAGACTGACTTATAATTAGCTTAATCGTATTTTAGTATGTTGTTATTTGCCTTTCTATACTCAGATGCTGTTACATGTAAACGTTTATAATTTATCAGATATTTGTGCTGTGTGACCTGGGGTCTGGTATCTAGATTCCTCTCCCCCACACATATTGCAATTGAAAAGTGGTACACCCTGGTAAATATTTCAATTTTTTATAGGAACTGGCATTGTAGAAGATGAAGAAAGATATAGATATACTCTATTTTACTGGAAATGGAAATGAAAACAAGCCTTTGAAAGTAAGACTATTTTTAAGATGCATGTTTTTTACCATTGTAATGTTAACTAAAACATTAATTATTTTTTATTGCCTTGATTTTAATGCATTATAAAGAAATACTTTTTCTCTTGTTGCATGGTATTTGATAAACTATATGATTATGGCCTACATTTCAATAAACCTATATGTTGCCAGATTTTTACCAGTTAGATTGTTGTTAGATATGTTGCAAGTTTTGAAATTATATACATTAAAATTCTATTTGTCACAATTAAATCACAATAATATCAATAGCATAACCATCTCCCAAACATCCAGAAGGCTTGTCGTAACATGATACATCTCCTAAAGAAGATTTCTATGATATTTCCTGACAAAAGTGGACAAAATTTAGGATAATTAGTTAGTCCATGAATTAACTGCATGTAAATCTATACAGAGGTATTAATAATGTGAGCTTAAATTGTTGATATGAGCATTCATTTTGTTTGTACTCTATATATAGGTTGACAGTGAAGATCTAAAGTATTTTGGGGAAAATGAGTTCGAAATCTTCCAATCATCCTGATTGACCAGGAAGGTATTTACATTGTTATTGAAAAACATATTTTGATGTGGGCAGCAGTTGAAAAGATAGCTGATGCAGTTGTTGCCTTCCTGGCTTCATTCTATTTGTTGGACATTGACTATCCAAAACATCATGAAATAGAATTGCCAGTCCTGCAAGTTATAATTCTAAAAGACACTCAAGTGCCACAGGACATCAGTTTAGCTTGTATAAGCATGTTAAGGTCATATAAAGAAGTAGGTTGAACTTTTGTTAAGTAAAATATCCATGTATATTATTACTCATATTATAAAAGCATATATTACTAGGATTTTCAGCTATTTTTAATAGTCAAAATTGTCTCATTTGAAGTTATTTATTCTCAAAACAAGGATGTTTTTCTTGAAATAAAATTTTTTTCTTATATGTAAAAAATATTTTCTCATTTTTTAGGTGTAATTTTATCTAACTTAGACATTATAATTTCTTATGAAAGATGTTTTCTTAAAACAAGAAAATAGGTTTTAAGAAAAATTTTCTCATTCTGAAAAAAATTCTTGCTCAGAAAATATTTCTTGCTATTCTCCCACTTTCTTATAACAAGAATATTTTTCTTAATATAAGTAAATATTTCTCAAATTAAGTTAATTTTTCTTAAAAAATAGTTACTATATTTCTTGTTTTAAGATTATTTTTCTCCAAAATTTCTTGTTTTAAGAAAACATTTTTTCTTAAAAAAAGAAAATATTTTCTTGATATGTTTTCTTAGCGAGAAATTATTTCTTGCTATTCTCCCATGAAAATTTTTCTCATTTCAAGATAAAAAATCTTGAAATGAGTTTTTTTTCTCAAAATAAGAAAGCGACTTTTTGCTGTGTAAAACGCTATATATATGTTGATGATATGATGAAATCAGTGAAACAACCAGATGAAGCTGTGGCTTTAGTACAAGAAAGTCGTGAACTACTAGCAAAGGGGGGATTTCGACTCACGAAGTGGTATAGTAACAATAGAAAGGTACTAGCTTCCATTCCGGAGAGTGAGAGAGCGAAATCAGTGGCCGATCTCGATGTAGAGAAACTTCCGATTGAAAGTGCACTTGGGTTGAAGTGGAACACAGAGGATGATACTTTCATTTGGGACGTTACTGAAAAATTGCCTCGCTTCTTTAACACAGAACCAGTGACGCGAAGAGCTCTGGTATCGGCTGTATACTCGTTGTTCGATCCGCTAGGATTCATAGCACCATACGTCATGAAAGCTAAGTTATTGTTACAAATGCTATGTAGGAAAGGAATCGGATGGGACGATCCCCTCGGAGAAGATGAATGTGCCCAGTGGAAACGGTGGTTGGAAGATCTTTCAAAGTTGTGTGAAATACGCGTGAAACGGTGTTTCAAACCTGATGAACTCGGCGATATTGTGGAGATACAACTACACCTTTTTTTCCGACGCATCGAGAGTTGGATATTCGGCAGTCGCATTTCTTCGTCTTACTGACAATAAAAATCAAATATACTGCGCGTTCGTTATGGGGAAAGCTCGATTGGCACCTAACCGTGAAATTTCTATCCCTCGGCTGGAACTGACAGCTGCCGTTATATCAGTGAAATTATCAAAGATAATACGAGACGGTTAGATTTGGAAATCGGAAGAATTTTCTATTGGACAGACTCTACATCTGTTCTAAAATGTATCAACAATGAGACCAAGAGATTTTATACGTTTGAGTCGAACCGTCTAACCATCATTCACAATGGTTCGGAAGTTAATGAATGGAAATACGTTAATCGGGAAGATAACCCAGCAGACGATGGATCAAAAGGACTTAAACTGGACAATTTATTAAAGAACAATCGTTGGTTGCAAGGACCTGAATTTTTGTGGAAAAACGAAGACTATTGGCCGAAGAGGGAAGAGATACCGATCATGAAGGAAGACGATCCTGAAATCAGAAAAGAAGCCCGTTATTTACACTGCAGCAACTAGTGTTCATCCCGTGGAAAGATTGATCTCATATTTCTCTAGTTGGTGGAAGTTGAAGCGTGCGGTAGCGTGGTTGTTGCGTTTAAAGAACAACTTCGGATGAAGTTACAGCTACGAAAGATTGCAACAGAAGATATTGAAGCACACTGGAACAAGGAAGAATTGTTGTCAACGCAATTGACCTTGAATGAGCTACATGCAGCGGAGGAAGAAAATACTACAACGAGTACAGAGAGCAGCGTTTCCTGATGAGCTGAAAACGGTTCAAGTCCAAGACAATCAAAATTCGAAGAAATCACTAAAGAAAAAAGGATCAGCTCTTCGTCAGTTAAATCCATTCATAGGTTATATTTTCATGTTACGAGGGTTCAAATATACATTACATATATTAGAATAATTTTATGAATATATAGTGTGTATAGACACTGTATATACACACATACTATATATACATATATATATATGGTTCTATGGTTATATGGTTATATGGATAGTGGTTATTATTATATGGTAGTGGTTATGTGGTTATATGGTTATGTGGTTATATGGTTAGTGGTTATATGGTTATATGGTTATATGGTTATGTGGTTATCTGGTTACATGGTTATGTGTTATGTGGTTAGTGGTTATATAGTTAGGTGGTTATATGGTTATGTGGTTATATGGTTATGTGGTTATATGGTTATATGGTTATATGGTTATATGGTTATGTAGTTATATGGTTATATGGTTATATGGTTATGTGGTTATATGGTTATATGGTTATGTGGTTCTATGGTTATATGGTTATATGGTTATATGGTTATGTGGTTATATTGTTATGTGGTTATATGGTTATATGGTTATATAGTTATTTGGTTATATGGTTATGTGGTTATTTTGTTATATAGTTATGTGGTTATATGGTTATATGGTTATATGGTTATATGGTTATGTGGTTATATGGTTATGTGGTTATATGGTTATATGGTTATTTGGTTAGTGGTTATATGGTTATATGGTTATGGCAATGTGGTTATTGGTTATGTGGTTATATGGTTATATGGTTATATGGTTATATGGTTATGTGGTTATATGGTTATATGGTTATATGTTATATGGTTATATGGTTATATGGTTATGTGGTTATATCGTTATGTGGTTATATGGTTATATGGTTATGTGGTTATATGGTTATATGGTTATATGGTTATGTGGTTATATGGTTATGTGGTTTTTGTTATATGGTTATGTGGTTATATGGTTATATGGTTATGTGGCTATGTGGTTAGTGGTTATATGATTATGTGGTTATGTGGTTATGGTTATATGGTTATGGGTTATGTTGTTATATGGTTATATGGTTATATGGTTATGTATATGGTTATATGATGTGGTTATATGGTTATATGGTTATATGGTTATATGGTTATATGGTTATATGGTTATATGGTTATATGGTTATATGGTTATGTGGTTATGTGGTTATGTGGTTATGTGGTTATATGGTTATGTGGTTATGGGTTATATGGTTAGTGTTATATGTTATTGGTTATATGGTTAGTGGTTACATGGTTATGTGGTTAGTGGTTATATGTTATGTGGTTATGTGGTTAGTTGTTATATGGTTATATGGTTAGTGGTTATATGGTTATGTGGTTATGTGGTTAGTTATATGGTTATATGTGGTTATGTGGTTATGTGTTTATATTGTTATATGGTTATATGGTTTATGGTTATATGGTTATATGGTTTTATGGTTATGTGGTTATGTAGTTATATGGTTATGGTGTATATGGTTATATGGTTATATGGTTATGTATGGTAATGTGGTTAGTGGTTATATGGTTATGTGGTTATTTGGTTATATATTTATATGGTTATGTGTTATATGGTTTGTGGTTATATGGTTATGTGGTTATATGGTTATATCGTTTTATGGTTATGTGGTTAGTGGTTATATGGTTATGTCGTTATATGGTTATATGGTTATATAGTTATGTGGTTAGTGGTTATATGGTTAGGTGGTTATATTTATGTGTTATGTGGTTATGTGGTTATTGTTATGTGGTTAGTGGTTATATGGTTATGAGGTTATGTGGTTATAAGGTTATGTGGTTATTGGTTATATGGTTATGTGGTTATATTGTTATATGGTTATGTGGTGATGTGGTTATGGTTATATGGTTAGTGGTTATATGGTTATTGGTTAGATGGTTAGTTACATGGGTATGTGGTTATGTGGTTAGTGGTTATATGGTCATGTGGTTATGTGGTTAGTGGTTATATGGTTATATGGTTAGTGGTTATATGGCTATATGGTTATGTGGCTATGTGGTTAGTGGTTATATGATTATGTGGTTATGTGGTTATGTGGTTATGTGGTTATGTTGTTATATGGTTATATGGTTATATTTAGTGGTTATATGGTTATGTGTTATATGGTTATATGGTTATATGGTTATATGGTTATATGGTTATATGGTTATATGGTTATGTGGTTATATGGTTATGTGGTTATGTGGTTATTTGGTTATGTGGTTATGTGGTTATATGGTTAGTGGTTATATGGTTATTGGTTATATGGTTAGTGGTTACATGTTATGTTTTATGTGGTTATGTGGTTAGTGTTATAGGTTATGTGGTTAGTTATATGGTTATATATGGTTATATGGTTATGTGGTTATGTGGTTAGTTTATATGGTTATGTGGTTATGATGTTATGTGGTTATATGTTATACTATGGTTATATGGTTATTATGGTTAATGGATAATGGTTATGTGGTTATGGTTATGTTGTTATATGGTTAATGGTTATATGGTTATATGGTTATGTATTTAGTGGTTATATGGTTATGTGGTTATATGGTTATATGGTTATATGGTATATGGTTATATGGTTTTGTGGTTATATGGTTATGTGGTTATGTGGTTATTTGGTTATGTGGTTATGTGGTTATATGGTTAGTGGTTATATGGTTATTGGTTATATGGTTAGTGGTTACATGGTTATGGGTTAGTGGTTATATGGTTATGTGGTTATGTGGTTAGTTGTTATATGGTTATATGGTTAGTGGTTATATGGTTATGTGGTTAGTGGTTATATGGTTATTTGGTTATGTGGTTATGTGGTTATTGTTTTATTGTTATATGGTTATTACTATGGTTATATGGTTATATGGTTATATGGTTATATGGTTATGTGTTATTGGTTATATGGTTATGTGGTTATATGGTTATATGGTTATATGTATGTGGTTAGTGGTTATATGGTTATGTGGTTATTTGGTTATATATTTATATGGTTATGTGGTTATATGGTTATATGGTTATATGGTTATGTGGTTATATGGTTAGTGGTTATATGGTTATTGGTTATATGGTTAGTGGTTACATGGTTATGTGGTTACATAGTTATGTGGTTATATTGTTATGTGGTTATGTGGTTATGTGGTTATATGGTTATATGGTTATGTGGTTATACGGTTATGTGGTTATATGTTTATGTGGTTATATGGTTATGTAGTTAGTGGTTATATGGTTATATGGTTATGTGGTTATATGGTTTTATGGTTATGTGGTTATGTGGTTATGTGGTTATGTGTTTATATTGTTATATGGTTATACTATGGTTATATGGTTATATGGTTATATGTTTATATGGTTATGTGGTTATATGGTTATGTGGTTATGTTGTTATATGGTTATATGGTTATATGGTTATGTATTTAGTGGTTATATGGTTATGTGGTTATATGGTTATATGGTTATATGGTTATATGGTTATATGGTTATGTGGTTATATGGTTAGTGGTTACATGGTTATGTGGTTATGTGGTTATGTGGTTAGTGGTTATATGGTTATGTGGTTATGTGGTTAGTGGTTATATGGTTATATGGTTAGTGGTTATATGGTTATGTGGTTATGTGGTTAGTGGTTATATGGTTATGTGGTTATGTGGTTATGTGGTTATGTGTTTATATTGTTATATGGTTATACTATGGTTATATGGTTATATGGTTATATGGTTATATGGTTATATGGTTATTTTGTTATGTGGTTATATGGTTATGTGGTTATATGGTTATATGGTTATATGGTTATATGGTAATGTGGTTAGTGGTTATATGGTTATGCGGTTTTTTGGTTATATATTTATATGGTTATGTGGTTATATGGTTATATGGTTATATGGTTATGTGGTTATATGGTTAGTGGTTATATGGTTATTGGTTATATGGTTAGTGGTTACATGGTTATGTGGTTATGTGGTTATGTGGTTAGTGGTTATATGGTTATGTGGTTATGTGGTTAGTTGTTATATGGTTATATGGTTAGTGGTTATATGGTTATGTGGTTATGTGGTTAGTGGTTATATGGTTATGTGGTTATTTGGTTATGTGGTTATGTGGTTATATGGTTAGTGGTTATATGGTTATTGGTTACATGGTTAGTGGTTACATGGTTATGTGGTTATGTGGTTATGTGGTTATGTGGTTAGTGGTTATATGGTTATGTGGTTATGTGGTTAGTTGTTATATGGTTATATGGTTAGTGGTTATATGGTTATGTGGTTATGTGGTTAGTGGTTATATGGTTATGTGGTTATGTGGTTATGTGGTTATGTGTTTATATTGTTATATGGTTATACTATGGTTATATGGTTATATGGTTATATGGTTATATGGTTATATGGTTATTTTGTTATGTGGTTATATGGTTATGTGGTTATATGGTTATATGGTTATATGGTTATATGGTAATGTGGTTAGTGGTTATATGGTTATGTGGTTTTTTGGTTATATTTATATGGTTATGTGGTTATATGGTTATATGGTTATATGGTTATGTGGTTATATGGTTAGTGGTTATATGGTTATTGGTTATATGGTTAGTAGTTACATGGTTATGTGGTTACATAGTTATGTGGTTATATTGTTATGTGGTTATGTGGTTATGTGGTTATATGGTTATATGGTTATGTGGTTATACGGTTATGTGGTTATATGTTTATGTGGTTATATGGTTATGTAGTTAGTGGTTATATGGTTATATGGTTATGTGGTTATATGGTTTTATGGTTATGTGGTTATATGGTTAGTGGTTTATGTGGTTTTGTTGTTATATGGTTATATGGTTATGTGGTTATATGGTTATATGGTTATATGAATATGTGGTTATACGGTTATGTGGTTATATGGTTAGTGGTTAATAGTTAGTGGTTATATGGTTTTTTGGTTATGTGGTTATGTGGTTATAGGTTATGTGGTT
>NW_021163824.1:0-22409 GCF_004324835.1 Dendronephthya gigantea | reverse complement strand
ATTGCTTAACATTTATTAATCAATTTTGGATTTTATTTATCCATTTGGGTATACGATTTCGGCATTACTTCTTTGCTGCACCGTTTGGAGGTTCTTTCTTGTCTTGCTCCCCCCCCCCCCTCCACTTTAAAA
This sequence comes from Dendronephthya gigantea, assembly GCF_004324835.1. Classification (NCBI taxonomy): domain Eukaryota; kingdom Metazoa; phylum Cnidaria; class Anthozoa; order Malacalcyonacea; family Nephtheidae; genus Dendronephthya; species Dendronephthya gigantea. The sequence continues at coordinate 22,277 of NW_021163824.1, read as the reverse complement.
TCCTTAAGAAGAGCCGTGGAGAAAACGACCGTACTTAACCTTGAAATTGCGCTTTTTTCGAATATATACACATATTATTGCCAATGCTAATTGCTAATACTCTTTTTCTGCAACAAATTTAGTCAAGATCAGACCTAGAATTTCTTTGGATGACGTTGGCTCGTTTCGGGGTGCAGCTTCCATCGCTATCATCAGTTTTAGCGTTTAAAGTACCAGGGCTAGAAAACTCTGTTCCTTTAAGGAAGGTTTGTTTCGCTCTGAACCGATTTTAATCGTTTTCAAAACCTTGAATAAGATATGCTCATGTATATAATTATAATATTTTACTGGTTATCACCTTCCGATATTATAAACTACAGATAGCGACACCATCAGTTGCAAGGATGAGATATCCAGAGCAAACAGATCGCTTCATCAAGCAATTGTACCAAGTGAGTGAACAATTAAGAAATAGAAAACATTTTCCGTGTTTCTATACAGTTATAGAAACACGCGTGGGAGTTTGGGAGAACGAGAAATAATCAGTGAATCAGTCACAGGCGAGCACTTCAGGAGATGATAAACTTGAGATATCGACTTCTAGTTTAACAGTATGTTCGTACCTAGTTAACTGAGTATCTCCAAATAAGGTTGCTATATTGTTCAAAAAAATATTCAAAACAGACTGAGCTATTCCAGTTGTTGGATGCAATACAATCCGACCAAAATCGCGGCTGGTGGAAATCCAACGCTGACTGTTCCACTCGTGATCTTCTCCGACGAGACCAGTGGAAACAGGAGCAAAAAGTGGAACCAGTTGGAGTCATATTCCATGTTCCTTGCAGGCCTACCAAGAAAAGAAGTCACCAAGTTTAGTAGCATCCACTTTAACTTGGTATAGACTCAATATCACTAGGAAAGGAAATTGCAACAGATTTAAAGGGTATGTATCCATTGAGAAACAAATATAGGTCAGTAAAACTAATTTGCTATTGCAAAATTACCACTTATTGACATTGGTAGTTCTTTTTTCAGCTTTAGAACATGGAATGTTAATGTATGACGCAACTCAGTAATGATTGCCAAGTATTCGTTCAATGCCCAGTACTGATCGTAGCCTGCGACAACCCTAGGGCGTCTGAATTTGTACACCACATGGGCAGCTCTGCTAAACATTTCTGTCGGATATGCCATGTAGGTTTAATTTGCTTTATGCTTATATTTATAAAATATATTTATCAAATAATCATTATCATTAATGTTTTGATAATTTCACGACAGGCAACGACGGAAATAGCAGCGGACGTTGGCACTCTGAGAACCAAAGACAACGTACAAAGAACAATTGAAAGAATAAGTAAGGCAAAGTAAGTTGCCTGACAACGTTGATATACAGCTAACTCAATTTAGGTTGTTTTTCCAAAAACGTAAACCTTTCATTCTGAGCGTGTAAAGCAAAATAGGTTATTGCCAATTTCCCACCCTTGCAATAAAGACCTAACATCCTATGCACGTTCAGAGTTTTCAATATATTCGTGTACTAGAAATACATGCATGCAGCAACCCCCCGCCTCGGTTAAAAAAAATTAGTTAATGATTGTTAGAAATTTTATGTGGTTTGGGGGTTTTGGAGGGTACATGGTATTTGAGAAATAGAAATTGAGAAAAGTATGGAAATATTTTTCTGCACGTGGAAACACTGTAGTCATAGCAACTCCGACTCGCAACGGTCGTATATTTTTAAAGAATCAAAGTTTACCCATAGGTAGCCCAATGCGCTGCATTACGTACGTCACTTGGGTCACGTGGAGTATATAATAATATAAGGTTGGCAAGAATATTTTATTTTCAATATACATCGTTTAAATATGATCAAAATATTAACATCTATTCTATAAAATACGCCAAAAAAATAACAGCCCCTAAGTGTAGGGTAGTTTTACTAAATTTGTACGTCGTTTTTTTGCAATGAAACGCGATTAAAAAATGAAAATATGCCAGAAGTTTGTTGAAATTTGCCGTGTCCCGATGCGGGATGCCTGTTGCCGTGCAAAAACATCAATTTGAAAACTCGTATACGCGATCCTATTGGTCATCACAAAACGGTCAAAGCTGCATGACTAATAGGATCGCGTATTTTATAGAATAGATGTTAATATTTTGATATATTTAAACGATGTATATTGAAAATAAAATATTCTTGCCAACCTTATATTATTATATACTATATACGTGACCCAAGTGACGTACGTAATGCAGCGCATTGGGCTACCTATGGTTTACCCTGATATTTTTGTGAAAAAATGACAAAAATACGACAAGATTCTTACCTTTTTCTGGAAGTTAAGTTACTCATCTATATTCAGTGTTATGGTAAATTATTTTAATTATTAAATACCATGAAATATAACATCAGACGTCTCATACAAGTGATACAACGCTTCGACTGGTTTTTGTACGGGAATGAATCTTTTCATTTTGTTTTCTTTTTGTCATTAGGAAAACGGAGTTTATAAAGAAAATTATAATGTCGTTTATCACATAACACATTCAGATTTATAGTGAAATACATTTGAGAATATTAAAGTTGTGTTTGCCACAAAAGAATTACTTTTTAAAGCTGTGCCGGATGAAATATTATCAAGTGTAAAATCTTCCGACTTCATTATACACGGTGAATTCGGTCGAAAATTTGGTCTTGTTATTTGTTAAACCGTGAAAGATTTCCCTCTAATTTAGTAAAAATACATATATTCCATATTTATAAAAGTATAAATTTATAAATTTCATCGACATCGAAATTTTGCTAAATGACAGTTATTCATTGACGTTTGAAAATACAAATTTTTGTCTCGACCAATCAAGAGCTTAGACTTACCACATTCGTGCCGTTCCAGGTATCAAGACCGCGATCACAGATTACCCAGATATCTCACTTCTGATTAAAAAAGCGTAAGCGCTTGCTCAGCAAGTGACTAGAGGCATCCCCCCCGAAATTTCAAAATGGAGCCGAACTATTTTATACATGGAAAAAAACCTCCTCTCATTTGCTAGAGAAGGCGACTGTGTAGTTACGTTTGTGTCTGAATCCATCATCATCTATACGCGCTTTGGAAAAGTGAGTTTAGAGTACCTCGTTTTCAATATTGAACGAGTGTTTTATCTTTTTTTCGATTGTCGTAGGAGCGGAAAATTATAAGCAGTAGAAATCTCCATAATTTCAAACATATTTCTTTTAAAAAGTGTTTGAATATCTTTACATTGAATGGAACTTCCTGTACAAATCAATAAATGTACATATATTCCGACTCATTTGACACATAGTGCAGTTTTTCACTTCAATTCAGTTCGTCTCCATTTTGAAATTTTATTTCGGGGGGGTGAATGCCTCTAGTCACTTGCTAAGCGTGCGCAGAAAGCGATGCGCAGTGACGAATCGCTTACGCTTTTGAGTCAGAAGTGAGACATCTGGGTGTTAATCTGTGCCGCGATGCAGCTTGTTGACGACACCATCAACCTGAAGCTCCTTCCTGCACTCCTCGATAACCGTAGCTTGTCCATCTATGAGCGACAATTGGTTTCGCTTCCAGCTCGTATGGGAGGTCTTGGTATTCCGATCTTTAACGACATCTGTGATGAAGAGCATTTGAACTCCACAACCATCTGTCATCCTCTCTCAAGTAGAATCATCCACCAGAATGGTACAACATCAGCAGAGCATAGAGATTCCATCCACGATCTTCGCCGTGAGATTGCAAAACAACGTCAAGCTAGGAATTCGTTGCTGCTACAGAACTTGAGATCGAGCATGAGTGAAGAGCAGATTCGAGCAAATGACCTCTTCCAGTTGAAAGGATCCTCAGCTTGGCTAACTGCTCTGCCACTTGCTGATGAGGGCTACATCTTGACCAAGCGTGAGTTCTTTGATGCAATCTACATGCGTTATCGATGGCCTTTGAAACGTCTTCCATCTTTCTGCGCTTGTGGAAAATCGTTCACGGTAGATCATGCCCTGTCGTGCCTGAAAGGAGGTTTTATCCATCGAAGACATAATGAGATCCGTGATCTACTTGCTGCTGCTATTGATGACGTTGCTTACGATGTTTCAATTGAACCTGCTCTTGCTCCTTTGACTGGCGAGGTTCTTCCATCCAGTGCTAACTGAACCGATGACGCCAGAGTGGACATTGCTGCGAGAGGTTTCTGGCAGAGATGTGAAAAGGCCTTTTTTGATGTAAGGGTGTTTAACCCATACGCCTCTACACATCGACGCCAGACGTTGAGCAGCTCGTTTAAAGCCAACGAACGGGAAAAGAAGCGACATTACAACCAACGGATTGTTGAGGTCGAGCATGGCTCCTTGACTCCTTCACACCGGTCGTCTTCAGCGCCTTTGGCGGATGCGGAAGAGAGACCCAACATTTTCTCTCCTTCCTGGGTGCGAAGCTGGCTGACAAGAAGAATCATTCTCCATCTATGGTGGTTAGCTGGTTACGACGAAGGATCGCCTTTGCTTTGCTTAGAGCTCGCGTGGTGTGTGTTCGTGGCAGTCGAAGTTGGAGGACTGCGTCCATCACATCAACTAATGACATTACGTTGTCTGAATGGAACTCCAACATTAGCGAGTAGTCTAGTTAAGTTGTTTTTGTAAATAGTCTGTAGAACTATTATACTTAGTTTTAATGCATGATTGATTATTGTAAATTTCCCTATTACTAATAATGTGAATAAATCAAGAGCTTAGTAGTTCACACTGGCGTATGCGCATGACGTAGAAGACCGTCCATGGCGTGAGGTCCATTGCATAATGGCGGACGACTTTGATTTCGCATTTGCATTTCGTGGGTGTAATTATCCAAGCGGAATTAGTACCCTCGCACGGTGCTCCGCACCGGCTCGGGGATAATATCGTACTGCCTAGCTGACTTCGTTGTTTTGACTTTTGATGGGGGGTTTTTCCAAAAAAAAACACTTACAGGACCGAAAATGAAAAAACGGCAATACGAAGGGAGACAGGGCCACGGAGCGAGGAGGACAGTTCGACATCCTATCGAGCTATCATTCAACCCAGTAAGCTGTAGTAATTATTAGGCTACCATATATACGATGTTAGAGGGGATAAAATGATACGGGACGCTTGAAGTAACGTTGTTTCCATGGCACATTCTACAAATTTTGAATATAAAGCCATTTTTGAAGGCAAAATACCAAACATGCACTATGCAAAGAGTTCTTGGAGAGGTTTTTATAAGATGCCATGGGTACCACAACAATACGCCGTGAAATTTATTAGTCTATCAATCTTAGCCCTTGGTGCTTTTGATAAGGACTCGTGCGCTTTCAAAGACATGCTCTAGGATATTAACGTAAACAAGAAACCTGTGAAATACTTAATCCGGAAGATTACATTAATTTAGATCAACATATATTCATTTTCTCTATTAGAAACAGAGAATGGACAAGACCTGGTTTTATAAACATCTAAATTGAAATTTATTATCATTAAATTGTGTTGCGGCGCCCTTTTACTTTTACTTTTAGGTCTATTGTGGTCCTTGTAAAATTGCAACTTCAAGTGGACAGGGCCGTAGCTACACCGGAGGAGGAATATATATATTAATGTTTACATATCATAGCAACAGTAGCGTACAAATAATATAGAAATATTTCTAATTGTGAAAATAATTTAACACATATAACAACATGTAGTATTTTTGTTTTGCTAAGTTGCTTAGGTGTTATTGGGAATATTATAATCTTTAAATAGAAGCGGGTACTCAGACGAAGTTCGAACTGTTCACTTGTCAAAACACTCAAAAGTTGATGTAGCATTGACATATAAGCGAATATATGTACATTGCACAATGAAATTAGAAGTATCAGCGCTTTATATATTTTCTAGTATATTTAACAAGTTTTTAGTAGGCAGTTTAATAGGATTTTTTCCCACTTTATACTCTTATTCTATAATGCACATTCAGTATATAGATTGCTGGAAAAGCTACTGCTGAACGTAGCTACTCCTGCTCTCATTTACTCTATTTTTCTCCCTCCTGATTTTGAATGAAAAAATTCCTTGATTCTCATCCTCGCCCGACCGTATTTTGAAGCCCGCGTGGGTATACAATTATTTTTTTTAGATATATAAAAGTGCCGCCCCACAGAAAATCTGCCGTAAACCATTTTTTTTTATACTTTATATTTTCGATCATTACAATAATTTCGGATTGGCATTTTGGGGTGTGAAGAGATTTTGTGTTATTTTGTGGAAAGAGCCGGCAAGAATGCTGCAATAAACTAAATACTGTATGCCATATAATAAATCCCTTATTAACCGAATACGTTCGGTCCGTACTGGAAAAATATCAGACCTCGGTCTTTTATGTACGGATCTCGCTATCGCTCAGTCGTACTGTCAAGACTTCAGTCTGATATTTTTCTAGTACGGACCTCAAATTCGTTTAATAAGTGGTACATAATTTCTACCATTGTAAAATGTACAGGGGCCAGGGGCTGGCTGTTCAAAAGCCGGTCAGCTTAACCCTGTATGGGTTAAAGCAAGTCTCTGCATTCAATTTTTTAAATCGCTTGTTTATATACAAAGTTGAATATTTTTTTTCTTATATATTTTCTTTACCGGTAGAACTCATATTTTTCAAAAGAATAAAAAAAATGATGTAAAAATTTGCTTTTTATTAACCCAGGTCAACTCTTTTGGCACGGATGACCAAAGTCGCCGGAAACTGAGTCGCCCGCACACGAGAGCAACTGGCTTACGCCATCGGCCACGAATGATTTTTTGCTAAGCACGTAGCTCTGGTGTGAGCCGGGGTTAAGCGGTGACAAGATCATAGGCTGGAAATAAAAAATATTTTGAACCTTTTTTAAAAGTGTCTATCGCCACTAGTTGAGGAAGTCACCACCCTGGAATTCACCGGCCCAAAAAATATAGGAAAGTATATTAAGAGCGGCTCCGTGTAAATATCAACCCAAGTCATGCAAAATAAAAAAATCGAAAATTCTGAATTTTTTCAGAATAATCTTAATGGGTCGTTATTAACGAAAAATAATTTTAAGATCGATTGAACGAATATTAAGGCTGGGGGGAGCTCGTTTTTCCGGAGAGGCTCTCAGACCAAGAAAATAGGTCGGAAAATAGGGCTGCGTTTCAGCGCAATGTGACGGGGAAACACAGCGTTGTTCGCCAAACCAAATACTTCCAAACCAAATACTTCCGCTTTCTGCTGAATTTCAAAGCAATCGAAATAAAGTAGAATTTCTGACAGGCTTTTGAAATTTAATCTTCCTGTCGGACATTTCCTGACACCCGATTTAAGCAATTTTCAAGCGCGATAAATCCAGCATGATCCATTAGAGTAATTCATGGCCTCTAGAATGACGCCAAAAGTTTTTTGGGAACTCTCAATTTGCGCCGTTGAAACGGGGTGAAGTAGTTTGCAATTAAAATGCATGGGCGAAGATCACTTCATTTTAACGCGAATAAACCGTGGGAGAAAAAAGATAGTAACTCCATGTTCGACGTCACTTAATTACGATGGAGCTGAAGTTTGTGAACTGGTTTATTTGTATTGAACGCGCTTTCCATAAAATTTGACACAGAAAACATCGGCTTATACCGTAATGATGGTTTTGTGTTAATTAAAGGCAGCAGCGGCAGGTTAGCAGACAAAGCTAGAAAAGAACTATTTGCCCAGTTCCAGCAGTTGGGCTTGAGAATAACGGCCGAAGTGAATTATCAGGTTGTGAATTTCCTCGATATCTAACCTAACCTCAAAGACCAGAGCTACTTGCCTTACAGGAAACCAGACAATGATCCATTATATGTTGATAAACGCTCCAACCATCCACCCTGTATTACTAAGCACATTCCAGCATCAACAAGAGAATATCATCCCTTTCCTGAAGTAAAAAAGCGTCCCGCAATACGAGAACGAGACGGAGTTATCCAAACACATGTGAAAATTAAAGAACCTTGGAAAAGACTATAAAATTAAATGGTCCATAATTATTAAAGCGTGCACCAGCTTATTCAGCAGTTGGAAAACACTGTAGGCTATGCACTGAAGAAAAGATGAGTCTTTTAAAGGCAAAGAAAAGCCTAAATCGCCGAGCAGAACTTTTCGCGAAATGCCATCATGCAGAAAAATTCCACGCGGCAAAATTTACGACCGGGTGTGCAACAAACGGACACGCGTGTGCGTAAATCACCGTTAGTGAGTAGCGTCACCAAAATAAACAGTTGCCTGATGATTGCAAGATGCATGAAACCATAGGTAGCCCAGAAATTGCAATGTTGATTGCAATCCAAGTTGCCTGATACCGGTTTTTGGTTTAAATCACGAATGCATTATTTCATTGGCTTTTACAATTTACGTACTTCTAAAAAGCCAGTAAAATAATGCAATCATGATTCAAACATAAAACCAGTCGGTATCAGGCAACTTCCATCCCGCATAGTCACAGCGAAAAATTCAGCAAATTAATTGTAAAAAAAATTGCCGATTTTTCGACACTTCCAGTGTCGTTTACGACAAAAAAATGGCTAGTAGTTTGTAAAGGTGTCTTAATTTACCTCTCTGTAGTTTTTTGTGTTCTTTGCTGTGTAGTTTAGTAAAGGTCTCTACCTCTATGAAGTTTTTTTTACTAGGTAAAGGTACGTGTTGGCTTGGAAATTAAGGTGCCAACCTTATCAATATATAATACAGTAATACAGACAGTTATAGAAGCTGACCGCGCGCGTAAACAATGTAGTCGAAGGCTACAGATTTCTGGGCTACTTATGATGAAACTTTAAGTAGCAAGTCAACTGTTGTAAGATTAAATATATATATATATATATATATATATATATATATATATATATATATATATATATATATTATTATCTTACAATATATATATATAATATATATATATATATATATATATATAATATATATATATATATATATTATATATATATATATATATATATATATATATATATATATAGAATCGGCAAGGTTTTCTTACAAACAAAATGACTTCTAAACAGAACGATATTGCAACTCAAAGTTGCTTGATAATCAACTACCGTCACAAATTGCGCGCTTGAAAGCTAAAATGGGAAAGGTCTATTGATGCGAATTTTGTCAAATGACCAATTTTTAACTTCTCTTGTTTTTAAATTTGTTGTATAATTACACTTATTGACTTCGATTACTCCCATAACAACGGCGGTCTTGGGAGAGAGAAACACATTCAGTCTCCTTCTATATTTCTTTTGCGTCAAACTAACAAAATATCTGTAAAAACTACAAATAGTTTAGACATTATCTATAATATTCCATTCAGATGACGTCATTATAATGACTATGCTTTTTTGCAACGTTGGACAAAAATGAGCATCTGAGCTTAAATAGACCTATTCACAAGACTCCGGATTATCGAAATGCTGCAGAATAATTCAGAAATATCATGTAGCTTGAGCGTAAATAACAACATTCCATTGTGATGACGTCACAAATGTTACTTGAGTAGTTGTGCCCACTTATGAATGGGGGCTTCCCAAATATCTATTTCCAGGGTAATGAGGTGCCTTATCTTCGTAAAATTATTTGGCCTCTCTTTGTGTGCAACGGAATCCCCGTTTGGTCACAGGTGACGGCCTATATGATGGAAGTCTTAATTTACGTTTTAAGTTGAACCTCTTTTCCCAGTAGATGCTAGCCCTATTTTATTATTATTATTATTAAGTCTTTACATTTAAAATCTAGCGATAACAGACGCGTGACCTTACAACTCAAACTAACATATACTAACATATACAAGAATGGAATAGAATGATTAATGTACAATATCTAATATGACTAAAGTTATTAAAAGTCAATCCAAAAGAAAACAGCGACATAATAAGGGCGTCAAAGAGAGTTTTTAACTGTTTTTTTGAATAACCATATGATCTGCACATCCTCAAAATGTCCATTCGACTACTAGCTCTAGTTAGCAAATTTTCTCTGATGAGCTTGTTTATTTTCCTTTCTAAGTCCTCGTTTATTTCTTTCCTTGCGCTTTTATTACGTAAATTACATAAATGTTTTACCAGAGGAGACATATAAGGCGGATCTCGTGTAGATAATTTCACTTTGATTAAATGGAAGCTTTTGTTGAATGCCGAAGTAATAATATGATTTAGAAGTACAACTGATTCGTTCACATCTCTACACTTTTCAATGCAGTTCCAGTTCTGTGCTTCCAGCTCTCTCATCATAGCAGATTTTCGGTGGTCTCTTGCATCTCTAAAGTAAACTGATTTTCTCTCTGGTTTAATTGCTTCTCGCGGAGTTGTTATAATGATCAAATGGTCAGATTTTACCAGACTATCGAGAACTTTAGGATTTTTCTATAAATGTGGACAATTAGTTAGAAAAATGTCAAGTACCTTGTGACCTCTTGTAGGTTTTTTTACCCTTTGTTCCATATTATGTTGACTTATGATGTCCTTTATCTTTAGTTGATTTATATCTCCTCCAATTATAATTCGGGCATTTGATTCACACTGGAGGATTTTCTCAATACTCTCTGATATATGATTCAGTAATTCGTTTCCTTGATATGTCGGATCCGGGGGGTGGTACACGACTGCAACATAGTATTTGCTATTTGTCGTCTCAATGTAGCACTAAATGCATTCCAAATTATTTTGGAAATTTAGAGGCTTACACTTCCAATCTTTCCGATAAATTATAGCAACACCTCCTCCATTTCGGCCATCACAGTGATCTTTCTGATGATTGAATAATTATTTGGACATATTAAGTGTGATGATATCTGGTAGTTCAACCATGTTTTGCACACAAAGCAAATATCGATTTCCCAGGTACGAAGCTCAACATCCAACGCAGAAGCAGCTTGAGGTTTAGCAAGAGAACGTGCATTTATAACCATGCATTTAGGTATAATCTTTTGAGCAAGTGCACCATTTCTAATAAGTTTTATAGTAACTAAATTCGGGTTGGAATATGTATTTCGCGATGACATGTCTCTTCAATTCAATTTCGTATTTCGATAACTTATTCTTACTGGAATCTTGTAATAACTGGGAACGTGTTTTTGTGAATTGTTATTTATCTCGACATGATCAGTTTTACTAGGCGTAAATGGTTCCTCCAATCTAGGTCCGTGGATTTTGGTCGATTTTATATCTTTTGTACTATCAGCTATCGGTATAACAGCCCGTTAACAGGCATTTATACGCTGAAATGCACTTGTAGATCACAAACAACAAATGAGTAATAACCGCGCAGGAGACGATGTCCGATATGATGACGAATGCAATGACGTGTGCTTGTCGTGGCTTCACTTTATCGGCCACAGTTGTCATTTCAGATATATATATCGGCCACAGTTATCATTTCAGATATACACATATATATATATATATATATATATATATATATATATATATATATATATATATATATATATATATATATATATATATAAAAGAACTGCTCAAAACAAGTTAAAATTCTTTTAAGTGAACGTAACTGTTCCTCTAACAATATATACGAGTAAATATAGACTATATTACATGCTAAGCTATATATTAACATTTTGTTGACCCTCCTTTAGCCTTATAATTGATGACGGCCTTACACCGGCGTGGCATACTTTCTGTTAAGGTGGTAATCTTCACGGCCAAAAGAAATTCATCCTATGGACAGTCTTTACAGCAACGCATAAATCATGGACGCTTTATGAATGAATTTCTTTCTTGCACTATATCCCATAGATTTTCAATAGGGTTAAGGTCTTTTGACTGTGCAGGCCAATCCATTTCTGTCACTCTCTCCTCCTGAAACTATTATTTGACTATATCTTGGAAGTGTGGCAGGTTGCATTACATTATTAATTGAAATATTGTTTGAAATAAGAGAATTATACAAAATGCCTATGAAGCTCTCTCCTATATTCGCTTCTTCTTTATGAATTTGTATCTGAACAGTTCTTTTTGACCGCTAGTGTACAATAAAAGATTGATTGTCACGATTCCTGTTACATACGATAATAGTTCTTTATATATATATATATATATATATATATATATATATATATATATATATATATATATATATATATATATATATATGTATATATATATATATATATATATATATATACGCATAATAACAATATACATATATATAATAATAATATACATATACATATATAATAATAATATACATATATATATATATATATAATGATAAATGTTGTGATAGAAACTATCGTGATGACAGAAACTAACGCATACAAAATCGTCCGGACAGGGTGCTCAATGCTTGCGCAGAGCGATATAACACAGGATGAGAAACGTTTTTGCAAATGGGTGTATATGTTTTTGCAAATGGGTGTATATATATATATATATATATATATATATATATAATATGCATATATATAATATTTTGCAAATGGTTACAAAAACGCTGGCCGCAGATAGATCCCATGCAAATGTAATCATATGCAATTCTAATTAGACTTCGAGTATCTATCTATCTATCTATCTATATATATATATATATATATATATATATATATATATATATATATATATATATATATATATAAATAAATATATATATATATATATATTTATATATATATATACAGCCGCTGTCATTAATGTTGTAGTTAATAGGCGATTTTAGGCATTGCCAAAATACGTATAATACAATATCATGTTATACAAAGAGTAAATTCAAACTTATTATCTTGTTGAGACTATGTTCTATATCAGTGATATTTACTATAGGTATATGGAAAATTTAAATTGTCTAAAGTAATTGCCAAAGTCGTTGTTTTTTGGCTGTTTGCTCCTGCTCACTTTCAGCATCTTCCTCTTACTTTTGCTTTCTTACTCTTTCATCATTGGCCGAATGATTTTCACAACCAGTATTTAGTATATTTATCTGGATTCCAAGCATTAATCGGAGGACTAACAAGTTTAATAAACATTAAATTCGACATTCGCTCAACAAGTAGGCGATTTCTTACTGACGTACAAACCAAGTTCATTTGACTAAACCCACGTTCGCATTCGGCCGATGAGACCGGGATACAGGAGCAAGATCTCAATAGAGGCTGGAGATCGTCAGGTACTCGTCTCCCTTGACTATCAACATAGTCTTGGAATGCAGGCACTGATGAACTTCTTGGAAGGCCTCTTCCTCACCATAATTTAGATCAAGATCCTGTGGCTAATAAGTTGGGTAGAGAACGCAAATCTGATCAAGAAGCTTTTGATGGGCAGCACTTTCGCGAACAGTTCCAGAGGCACATGTGGCAAAGAGACGATCTTTCATTGCATCTAGCAATTTGTCTATTAATGCATTAGCATCAATATTGACATGTCTACGATTGGAAACTAGTGGTACAGTGCCAAATTTTCCTTCCTTGACAGCATCCTTGGCTATCATCAACTTTGTTCCAGTCCTGCGCTTCAATGTTTCGATGCTTCTCATTGACCGCTTGATACATCTGTCGGCTTTGACGATGTTCATTGAACGGTGTTGCATGGCCTCGGGGAGCTCAGAAAGCTCAATTCCTCCGACTGGATTCGCTTGTTTAACCCCTCGTGCATTGTTGAATTCTTTCCTTTTTCAGCTGCTTTGTCTTTGAAGTGTTTGCAGAGTGCTTCGTAGTTGCTTCAAACTGCCAAAACCGTCCTGTGACTACTCGCAACCCATCTCGTACTCAGTACCTTACCGATCTTTAGAAGCTGGACATCTAGACTTTTAGCAACTTCTCGTAGTTCGGGCACATTTTTGGGCGATTGGCTGTAAATTGAATACAGTCTTTCAACAAAATCTTAAAATTAATGGTTTATTCTCGTCAATTCTGAAATCGCATCGTCAACCGCAAGTTCTGGGCGATGATTCAAACAGTGCCAGGTGATGAGATTTGGAAAATCATTCATAAGTAGCTCCATGACTCCCGACTTCTTTCCAGTCAAGACACTAGCTCCGTCTGTTGTAAATGTAACAAAATGTTCTTGCAAGTAATCCATGTCAAACCATGCCGTTTTAAACAAACAAGTAGTGCCGTATGAACCTCTTTTGTACTCTGACCATTTGTCAACTCTACCAAGTCCAGAAACAAGAATTGTGCTTCTCCTGACCTTTCGAGTTGAGTTTTAAGTAAATTATCAGTGTTGAAATACCAGACACAGTAGTGGACTCTTCGATCAGAATGGACACTTTCCCTTTATTTTCTTTGATAGTCTTGCAAATCGTGGAACGCATCTCATATGCAATATGGTTCATTATAGCAGTTGCAGAAGATCGTGAATGCAGCCCAGTCCCCATATCGAGCCATTATGAATTTGCAAGTCAACTAACCCTTCGATATCGTTTAACGGTCGATCATTCTTTGCTATATAATAGCTCGTACGAAAAACGCTTTGTTGTATCTAACCATTCAGTATTCATGACGTCTATATGAGGAAGGAAGGGAATACGGAGGGAAGTTAACCTAGCTTCTTGCGAATTCCCGTAATATGTCACGCTTGTGTTCTGTGCGGACCAAGATCTTTTGCGAAAATACAGAGACTGCACCCAAGTTTTCCATTCTTATACTGTAACCATGGGTAGAGTTGTTGTTTTTCGTGCCACATTTTATCCGTCCAAATCGTTTGCTTGTCAATCACATCAGCCGTTGTCGATGGACCTACAGCTTCGTAAATTTTGTTGGTTTCGACGCGTTCGCTATGTTCACCTACATTTTCCGGTTGGGGTTCTGCTTGTTCTGGTACTTTCTCGTTTTTTGCAACTAAATCTTCAGCTGACTTCTTAAAAAATCCAATGATTGTAGATTGTTTGGACATTTCCTTACCAACTTATAAAACCTAATATTCTATTTCTTATGTATTTTTAGCACAAGTATTTAGTAGACTTGGAGTTGAATTGAGCCGGCGGTTGCTGTGAAATACTCTGGAGTCAGGAGTCAGGACGCTAATATCTTTTGATATTATTTTATTCCTTACAGAAATCCGTTGATACCGTTCTACAGAGATGTCACTCTTGAGAGACTATATATTATTACTAAATTTACAAGCCCTTTTATACTTTAGATAGTAAAGGCGAGGCAGTAAAACAATTAAGATTAGCGTAAAATATTTGAGAAGTATTACGCACTGGGCGAGTTTATTTCCTAACCGAATTATACCGTGTTCGTCAGTTTCAGATGTGTTAGTCATGTGTATAAAACAATGTGCCCTCCCGGCTATCACCAGAGTGCAATGGTGACTCCTGCACTTGGGGCACAGGACGTACGGTTACACATTGTTGGAATTGTATAGTGAAGTCACAATGCAGAGCGCTCAAACTTATACAAGTGAACATTGCATTAAGCTTACGGTGAACGTCTCTCGTTGGAAGTCCGTGTTTTACTAATTTAGTCCAGTCCGTGTTTTACTAATTTAGTCCAGTCCGCGTTTTACTAATTTAGTCCAGTCCGTGTTTTACTAATTTAGTCCAGTCCGTGTTTCACAAGTCCAGTCCAGTCCGCCTTTTACCATATGCCGCTGAGGAATACGTAAACTTCATCTGGACTAATGTAGCGCAAACCACAATTCCAGTACAAGTTTTCAAGGAACATACGGCAAATTAAGGATCCGAGTCTTACTGCAGTACGAGAAGCAGTTGAGTACGGTATAACTGGGGCAACAGTCATGTAAAACCATTCATCAACATCAAAGATGAAATAACAGTAGACCATACAAATGGCGTAATCTTCCGAGGAACACGTAGCTCATATAATACCATCAACCATACAATCAATGATAGTAAAACTTGCCCACAGCGGCCATCACGGACTTGTTACGTCAGTATGCCTGGTTCCCTAACATTGATAAAGCGGTAAAAGAGGAGATTGACACCTGCTTCCATGCATGCCAAGTTGACGTTCCAACCGATCCACCCCAGCCTTTGCTAGCTCCTGCCCGCTTTTACGGCCCGCTTCCCACCGAGCAGTATATCATCGCATTAATTAATAAATATTCAAGATACCCGGAAGCTGAAATCATCACAAGTACATCCGCTAAAGCACTTGATCGACTTGACCCCGGTGGAATCGAACCCGCGACCTTCGCATTTCCAGAACGATGCTCTACCGTCTGAGCTACATAGCGTAGAGCATCGTTCTGGAAATGCGAAGGTCGCGGGTTTGATTCCCACCGGGGTCAAGTAGAATTTTCTGCTTGCCCGGTTGGTTATAGTTGTGTAGAAAGAACATATAAAAATAGGTACGCAATGCGTACATGTGGGTAGCCTCTAAAACATTTGCAAATCATTGGCTGCGATGAAGCTATGGTTTGGCAAAAAAATTCAAGTTTGATTCAATGTCAAACTACAGGCTGCTATAGTGGCGAGTCAATATAAACTAATGTTTATAATTGTACTTTCTAATGCCATATGTTAGCCAGTCGAATTCACGAAATCGATTTTTTTGCACAATATATTTAATCTTTTTATTGTATTAATTTAAATACATTTTTAACGACAGAATATTAACATATATAAAAACATATTTACAAAAGATAGGAAATGCATGGTTTTTAAAAAACAGAATAGGTGGACAGAACAAAAAAGAGAGTAAGGTTCCAGAGTGGTGGTACAAATCGTCTGATAACATAAAGCTTAGTTTGGAAGGAGAAAAAAAAAATTTTAACATTTTCAAAGTACTTCTTTTTTATGCCCCTTGATTATTTATTAGCTAGCATATTGGATGTTATTGTTCCTGTACGAATTCAATTTGACAGCCTTCAACATCATTGTGCATCAGCTCCTAGCTAGATGTTCCACAGATGACTCGCTAGATCAAATGAAACCAGAAAAGCTTATCAATCAATTGATAGCAGACATTGATGAACTGGAAATTGTTTATGACACTATCCAGAAGAAAATCATTTAACTATCCTAAAAGTTATGTTTATAGGAACTGCACAGTTACATAAAAAAAATTAAAACAAAAAAAGTATAAATTTCTGTTAAATTATGTTAAAGCTTCCTAGTGACAATTGACACTTGTTATTTGACAAAATGGTATATATTTCACATCATTTAATTAAAGAATCTTATATGACTTTGAACTTATACATTATATGTTAGGTCTTGATTTGAATATATTATCAGTAGTTTACATACACATATGTTTCTACAATATACACATTGTCTGTGAGTTTAAACTAACTTGAGTAAAATTTATATTAATTATATGTCTAAACATGGAATTTTGGGAATGGGACATTTGCAATGACTGTATTGGTCTTCGATTACGATTTTTCTTTACAACCTGATCTATCAAGTCCCCTGCATTTTAGATATCTCAGCCATTTCCTTCCATCACCAGTAGTTAAGGGGTGCTGACACATTTTCGATCCATGTGTTACATTTTTCATGAAACTGAAGCATAACTTTTGCCAGTTTCATTCAAAACTGAAGCACAACTTTTGCCAGTTTCATCCAAATATTATAATGAAACTAAACCTTGAGATCTTGTTATAAATCAATATGTTCTGTTTGTACATGTATCCCTGTTCCACTGCTTCGACATGCTATTTGTGAATTTAAGCATAATTCCTATGCTCAATTTTAGTGTTTACAGGAAGCATAATTTAGCATTTTAGTGTTTACAGGAAGCATAATTTAGCATTTAATATTTTGATCTTTTTGAAGCAAATGGAATATAAATATTTCATATTCAAAAAATACAAATGTGTGCATATTAACATTTCCATGTATGTACAAGTCATTAAATATATACAAGGTATTAAATATGCAGGGTGTATCAATATCCGCTCTGTTTTACAATACAAAAGCCATTTTAAATTTCCATAGGCCTAAAATCTATGATGGTTTAGCCCAAACGTTTTCAAATTTAACTATTTGAAATTAATCAACAAATGAAATTGGCGATATAAGCAAGTTTTAATACTTTATATGCCGTGTTACCTTTGGAAATCATATATAATTATATATGGATAATAAATAGCATGCCAAAAGTACTTACGAATCAATAAATATGTCCCCCCATGCCAAAAGTACTTCGACTGAATCAATAAGTATGTTCCCGAATTCCAGAAATCGTGCAATTGCAACTGTTAGTGAGTGGTGTGCTTCCATGTTAGTTCGTTTCGGTCATCCGACAATCACCGAAGATGTCAACAAACACTAATAGTTCATAATCGTGATCTGTTCACTTATCCGACGATTTCCGAAGATGTGGACATTTAGACGGACGCGGACACTTTTCAGCTAACGCGCATGCGCAGCGGCTACCCACAAAAACACATATTACACATAACCACACAAGTTAACACATGGCTCAATTAATATATATATATATATATATATATATATATATATATATATATATATATATATATATATATATATATATATATATATATAAGGTGTATTTGTTCTTCTGCACAAGTATGACCAACCGGGCAAGCAGAAAATTCTACTTGACCGCGGTGGGAATCGAACCCGCGACCTTCGCATTTCTAGAACGATGCTCTACCGTCTGAGCAACAAGGCCAAGTTGGGAACGACTGTGATACAGTCGATCACAGTCGTTCCCAACTTGGCCTTGTAGCTCAGACGGTAGAGCATCGTTCTAGAAATGCGAAGGTCGCGGGTTCGATTCCCACCGCGGTCAAGTAGAATTTTCTGCTTGCCCGGTTGGTCATACTTGTGCAGAAGAACAAATACACCTTACATAAATATCCACAAGTGAACACATGGCTCAATTGAGAGCAAAAACGTACAAATAATCAACATTTGCAGATGTAACTGCATAACGACATGTAAAAGGACGAAACTCCGCATTGTCAATAACAACTTAACCAAATCACAGTCGTTCCCAACTTGGCCTTGTAGCTCAGACGGTAGAGCATCGTTCTAGAAATGCGAAGGTCGCGGGTTCGATTCCCACCGCGGTCAAGTAGAATTTTCTGCTTGCCCGGTTGGTCATACTTGTGCAGAAGAACAAATACACCTTACATAAATATCCACAAGTGAACACATGGCTCAATTGAGAGCAAAAACGTACAAATATATCAACATTTGCAGATGTAACTGCATAACGACATGTAAAAGGACGAAACTCCGCATTGTCAATAACAACTTAACCAAATCACAGTCGTTCCCAACTTGGCCTTGTAGCTCAGACGGTAGAGCATCGTTCTAGAAATGCGAAGGTCGCGGGTTCGATTCCCACCGCGGTCAAGTAGAATTTTCTGCTTGCCCGGTGGTCATACTTGTGCAGAAGAACAAAGACACCTTACATAAATATCCACAAGTGAACACATGGCTCAATTGAGAGCAAAAACGTACATATATATATATATATATATATATATATATATATATATATATATATATATATATAAATATAATATATATGCATATATATATATATATATATATATATATATATATATATATATACTTTTGCTCTTAATTGAGCCATGTGTTTACTTGTGGGGTTATGTGTAATATGTGTTTTTATTTGTTCTTTCTACACAAGTATAACCAACCGGGCAAGCAGAAAATTCTACTTGACCCCGGTGGGAATCGAACCCGCGACCTTCGCATTTCTAGAACGATCTCTACCGTCTGAGCTACAAGGCCAAGTTGGGAACGACTGTGATCTTAAGATGTAATATATATAATATATAATATATATAATATATATATATATATATATAATATATATTATATATATATATATATATACACAATGAAAATGGTACTCGGGAAAGGGAGGGACTTTTTTAATAGGATATGACACCGAGTGGCGGCCTGCCATGGTAAGCAGAAAAATCTACTTGACCAGGGCAGGATTTGAACCCGCGGCCTTCGCATGTGGTTCAACACAGAACTACCAAAGGCCGCGGCTTCAAATCCTGCCATGGTCAAGTAGATTTTTCTGCTTACCATGGCAGGCCGCCACTCAGTGTCATATCCTACTAAAAAAGTCCATATATATATATATATAATATATATTATAATATAATATATATATATATATATAATATATAAAATATAATATATATAATATATATAAATATATAATATAATATAATATATTATATAATAAAATATATATATAAATAAATATAATAATATATTATATATATATATAATATATATTATATATTAAACATGATTTGCTCCATTTGCAACACAGGTGATAAATAGGCAAAATGTTCTCCGTGTTTACTATACTCACCCTTGACGGGCATATTCAAACCTAAGAATGCAAATTTGTCCCTTCCCAGCTCACACATATATATATATATATATATAAATATATATATATAATATAAATATATATATATATATATTTATTTCATCTTAAAACAGTATTAGCTGCTACTTAAAGTTTCATGCTTCTTGCAATCATCAGGCAACTGTTCATAGTTCAGTTCAGTTTGGTGACGTTACTCACTAACGGTTTTTTAACGCACGCGCGTGTCCGTTGGTTTCGTACGCGCTCGTGAATTTTCCCGCGTGGAATTTTTCTGCATGGCGGCATTTCGCGAAAAGTTCTGATCTTCGATTAAGGCTTTTCTTTGCCTTTAAAAGGCACAACTTTTCCTCCGTACATAGCCTACAGTGTTTTCCGCCTGCCGAATAAGCTGGGGCACGCTTTAATAATAATATAGACCATTTTATTGTATAGTCCTTCCCTTTCGTTGTTAAACGACTTCTTATGGTTCCCATACCTCTCTTTGAATCTGTTTGCCGTAATGCGGATGCACTCTTTCATGTCTTGACTGTCATTTGTTGTTATCACCGCCTTGTAAACAATGCTTTTCGTTTCGCACTTTCCTTGGAGTGGACATTCGGTGGGCACTCTACATTTACACAATTTCTCGGAATTTTCCGCTGAATTTTCGGTTTTCGCAAGAACGCGTTTATTGTGTTTCGAGATAGCCTAAATTTGAGCCTAATCGGCTACGGGGGACCAAAGGAAAAATCCTAATTTTGGTCACTTGTGTGAAATATAAAAATTGGGTTGAAAATACGTCGAAATGATGCTAAACTAACTACAATTGCATTCTTTCATGAAAACAATACATTTGAACACAAAAAATCTATCTCGAAACACAATAAACGCGTTCTTGCGAAAACCGAAAATTCAGCGGAAAATTCCGAGAAATTGTGTAAATGTAGAGTGCCCACCGAATGTCCACTCCAAAGAAAAGTGCGAAACGAAAAGCATTGTTTACAAGGCGGTGATAACAACAAATGACAGTCAAGACATGAAAGAGTGCATCGGCATGACGGCAAACAGATTCAAAGAGAGGTATGGGAACCATAAGAAGTCGTTTAACAACCCACAATACGAGAACGAGACGGAACTTTCCAAATATGTATGGAAATTAAAGAACGCTGGGAAGGACTATGCAATAAAATGGTCTATATTAAAGCGTGCCCCAGCTTATTCGGCAGGCGGAAAACACTGTAGGCTATGTACGGAGGAAAAGTTGTGCCTTTTAAAGGCAAAGAAAAGCCTTAATCGAAGATCAGAACTTTTCGCGAAATGCCGCCATGCAGAAAAGTTCCACGCGGGAAAATTCACGAGCGCGTACGAAACCAACGGACACGCTCGTGCGTTAAAAAACCGTTAGTGAGTAACGTCACCAAACTGAACTGAACTACACAGCCAAAAATTGATCAGGTTGTCACATCAGGCGTGAGCAATGTTGTGCTGCACCCTGGGAACAGTATTGTTAACAATGTTGTTGAATCATCAATGTTGATGCAATGTTGTTGTAACAAGTTGCGACAACATTGATGATTCAACAAGCTTCAATAACATTGTTAACAAACTGTTCACAGGTGCAGCACAACATTGCTCACTCCTGCTTTTAACAACTTTTATCATTCACTTTATAGTATTCTCAATTTTGATTGGTTAATTTACCTGCAGTTAACTGCGTGCAAATAATACTCAGCTGCAAATAATACTCTGAGCATGCGCATTAATGTCAATTTTATAAACAATGGCGACTAAGGCGACTCGCTTTGCCGAACTGTCCGATAAAACGAACTCAAAATTGAAAATTGAGTGGTGAATGAATTGAAAATTGAGTGGTGAATGATAAAACAATTATTGAACTCGGTTCTCGCAAAATATCGTGATTTGTCGGTGGCTCGCAGATCAATTATTTGCCTCTGCCTTCGGCATCGGCAAATAATTTATCTGCTCGCCACCGACAAATC
>NW_021163823.1:0-22430 GCF_004324835.1 Dendronephthya gigantea | reverse complement strand
TACCTCATACATAGCTCTACATAGCATATTTCGCTTTTCAAACTTTGGAATTTGAGTTGTATTGGATAATTAATTATAGTATACACATTTCCACTAATATCTCCAGTTGTATTCACTCCCTTGCAATGAAAGTGGTATCATTAGATTCGTCTTGGTGAGAGGAACCTTTTGATAGCTCATATATAGCTCTACAAAGCATAATTGTTTTTAAAAAATTTAAATTGTTAGAGTTATTTAATTATAAAAAATTACCTCTGTTGGACACATTTTCCCTAAAATCTCCAGTGCTATACACTCCCTTGCAATGACAGTGCTATCATTAGATTCGTCTTGGTGAGAGGAATCTTTTGATAGGTCATACATAGCTCTACATAGCATAATTCTTTAAAAAAAATTTAAATTATGAGTGGTATTTAATTATCTATAAATTACCTCTTTGGAGACTTTTTTCCTGATATCTCCAGTTCTATAAACTCCCCTGCAATGACATTCCTATCATTAGATTCCTCTTGGTTAGAGCAATCTTTTGATACCTCATACATAGCTCTACATAGCATATTTCGCTTTTCAAACTTTGGAATTTGAGTTGTATTGGATAATTAATTATAGTATACACATTTCCACTAATATCTCCAGTTGTATTCACTCCCTTGCAATGAAAGTGGTATCATTAGATTCGTCTTGGTGAGAGGAACCTTTTGATAGCTCATATATAGCTCTACAAAGCATAATTGTTTTAAACAAATTTAAATTTTGAGTGTTATTTATTTATAAAAAATTACCTCTGTTGGACACATTTTCCCTAAAATCTCCAAGGCTATACACTCCCTTGCAATGACAGTGCTATCATTAGATTCGTCTTGGTGACAGGAATCTTTTGATAGGTCATTCATAGCTCTACATAGCATAATTCTTTTAAAAAAATTAAAATTATGAGTGGTATTTAATTATCTATAAATTACCTCTGTTGGAGACTTTTTTCCTGATATCTCCAGTTCTATACACTCCCCTGCAATGACATTGCTATCATTAGATTCCTCTTGGTTAGAGCAATCTTTTGATACCTCATACATAGCTCTACATAGCATATTTCGCTTTTCAAACTTTGGAATTTGAGTTGTATTGGATAATTAATTATAGTACACATTTCCACTAATATCTCCAGTTGTATTCACTCCCTTGCAATGAAAGTGGTATCATTAGATTCGTCTTGGTGAGAGGAACCTTTTGATAGCTCATATATAGCTCTACAAAGCATAATTCTTTTAAAAAAATTTAAATTTTGAGTGTTATTATTTATAAAAAATTACCTCTGTTGGACACATTTTCCCTAAAATCTCCAAGGCTATACACTCCCTTGCAATGACAGTGCTATCATTAGATTTGTCTTGGTGGGAGGAATCTTTTGATAGGTCATTCATAGCTCTACATAGCATAATTCTTTTAAAAAAATTAAAATTATG
Source organism: Dendronephthya gigantea (assembly GCF_004324835.1). Lineage (NCBI taxonomy): Eukaryota > Metazoa > Cnidaria > Anthozoa > Malacalcyonacea > Nephtheidae > Dendronephthya > Dendronephthya gigantea. Next base: position 20,967 of record NW_021163823.1, on the reverse strand, counting down.
AGTGGTATTTAATTATCTATAAATTACCTCTGTTGGAGACTTTTTTCCTCATATCTCCAGTTCTATACACTCCCCTGCAATGACATTGCTATCATTAGATTCCTCTTTGTTAGAGCAATCTTTTGATACCTCATACATAGCTCTACATAGCATATTTTGCTTTTCAAACTTTTGAATTTGAGTTGTATTAGATAATTAATTATAGTATACACATTTCCATTAATATCTCCAGTTGTATTTACTCCCTTGCAATGAAAGTGGTATCATTAGATTCGTCTTGGTGAGAGGAACCTTTTGACAGCTCATATATAGCTCTACAAAGCATAATTCTTTTAAAAAAATTTATATTTTGAGTGGTATTTATTTATAAAAATTACCTCTGTTGGACACATTTTCCCTAAAATCTCCAAGGCTATACACTCCCTTGCAATGACAGTGCTATCATTAGATTCGTCTTGGTGAGAGGAATCTTTTGATAGGTCATTCATAGCTCTACATAGCATAATTCTTTTAAAAAAATTTAAATTATGAGTGGTATTTAATTATCTATAAATTACCTCTGTTGGAGACATTTTTCCTGATATCTCCAGTTGTATTACGATAAAGTCATAAGTTTTTACTTTTAAATAGAACAAGAAACAGTTTCTCATTAAATTTTTAATAATCTTGTCATTAATTATTTACAATTTTTTAAAACTATTCACAATATAATAAAGGACAGCCTCTACTAAGATATGTGATAGTTTCTTTTAATATAGTCTATTGTAATAGTCTCTTTCAAATTTTAAAAAAATGGCGCTTCAAGATCTTCTGGATGTTGAAAGGCTTGAGGAGACGAGTGATCAAGGTTCCAACGCCAACGGTAAGACGAATGTCAGACATTACTATTTCCTACGAAATAGGCTTTGCAAAAGAAAGTATCCTCTCAGAAACTATGGCACGAGAGTGTGAACTATGGTATCTATTTTAATTATTATTATTATATATTTTTTTTTACTATTATTACGTATTTAACATTGATTTACATATGATTTTAACATACAGCATGTTAAGGATGTTATTTCGTGTCTCAAGAAATCCCTTCAATTCATCAGTATGTGGGAAAGTTTTAATGGAAAGAAAAGTGCGCAGTGTACAAAGAACGCAGTGTATAGTAAGATCATGATGTGGAACTTTTATATGATATTTGCAAGTTGTGTATTTGCTAAAAGAGCGAGGAAACCAAAAGAACATCAAAAGTATCTCGATTGGTTAAAAAAAGGCAAAAAGGAAAAAGAGAAGGTGGACCTTCAGTAAAGCAGAACCAAACAAAGAAAGTACTCCACAATATGTAAGAGATTCCTATTTCCTGCAGAATAGGAAGAAAAGGCAAAAAGGAAAAAGAGGAGGAGAATCCACTGAAGCAGAACCACACACTACACGTGGTGGGATTGATTTAGTGCAAGAACCATAATCTAATGAGGATGGTAAATGGGGAGTGCCAATGGCATTGATTGACCGAGTACACCACATGGTAGAAATATGGTATAGGAATATGGCGCTGATGACGAGGTGAAGAAGCTTCCTGAATACAAGGTTCAAGATCTTCGAGATATAGAAAGACTTGAGAAGACAATACAAGGACCACCCAAAGCCAAAGAGTAAATCAACGACAAGACGAACGACACCCAACCACCAGAAAAAAAAAAGGAAAAGAGGAGGAAATGGAGCATCCACCAGTGAAGCAGAAGCACACACTAAACAGCAAGTACACCACAAAGGAAACTAGAAAATGGCGCTGATGACGAAGTCAAAAAGTTGCTGAATACAAGGATGAGAATACAGAGGAGAGGAGGTGGAGAGTGTGCTGGAATTACCCAACGAAGTGAAAGATTGGATGAAAGATGAAAATGCCTTGTACAAAATGGGACTAAATGTTCCCTCAAATGGGAAGAAATGTTCCCTGAGGAAATTAGAGAAAAATTTACAATATCAAAAGTCTTAGGAAGAGGTGCCTTTGGTGACGTTAGATTGGCGTTCATTAAGGGCAGCGAGTGTAACAAATTCACGTTGAACAAATTCACCTTCTTGCTGCAGCTTTCAACCAAGACCCCAGACATTTTCACTAATATGTCCACTTCTATTGCTTTAATACAACTTTAAGCAACTTTGTAAAGAATCGTAGCTTGTTTATCCTGACATCATTATACCTTTTCTTGTAGGTTTGTAGTGATTTCATTTATCTCTTCTTCGGTTGAAGTTGTTCAACGGTTTTAAAGCGGACGACAAGGTGAAGATGTTCGCTTTATACAAGGATGAGAATGCAGATGGAATGCAGGATGAGAATGCAATTTCACTGATATCTCCAGTTGTATTGCTTCCCCTGGAAAAAAATATATATCAATAGATTTCTAATGTTGAAAGGATCATTTTGATATGCCATACACAGATGTATGTGGCATAGTTACTTTTCGAAATAAGAAAAATGACTTACCCAATAGAGTGAGCTGAGATATCTATGAGGAGAGCCAAGCCTAAAGCGAAAAATGTCTCGGAATTGTGGCAGGACCAGGCCTTTGACCAAGCATTGACCAAGAATTAAAACAACTCCATAGCAACTAATTATATTTCTGTGAATTTTATATGTATTTTCTGACGTGACTTTAAAGATTTTATATCTCCACTGTTATCTCTAGTTGTATTGATTCCCCTGGAAAAAAATGGATATCATTAGATTTCTCACTGTGAAAGGAACATTTTGATATGCCATATCATAGGTGTACCTAGCATATGAGTATGGGTGGAGTTAATAAAATCCCCCCGCACATACACCTTTCCAAAGTTTAAAAAATTTAAAAAAATACTTAATTAGCTTCTAACCGGAAGTCAGCGTGGCCCACGGTTGGTGACCACCCCCTAAGTACCCCAACAAAGTTTTCTCGAAATCCGTTGAAACAACACTGAGATATTGCTGTCCGCAGTTTTCGACGACGCCCAACTAAAGGACCACTTTAAAAAGTGATCCACTAAAAGACCACTAAAATCCACTGAAGGGCCACCAAAATCCACTAAAAGACAAGACCTAATCCACTAAAGGACCAGCGACCGGAAGTGGGCGTATCAAAAAATTGATGACCACACCCACATCCCCCCTGGAATATGGGTGGAGTTAGTAAAATCCCCCTAAGATACACCTTTCCAAAGTTTTAAAAAAATAAAAAAAAATACCTAATTTCCTTCTAACCGGAAGTGGGCGTGGCCCATAGTAGGTGACCACGCCCTAAGTACCCCACCCAAGTTTTGTCGGAATCCGTTGAAACCGCTCTGAGAAATTGCTGTCCGCAGTTTCCGCAGACGCCCAAAAAAATTTTAAAAAATACTTAATTTCCTTCTAACACGAAGTGGGCGTGGCCCATGGTAGGTGACTACGCCCTAAACACCCCACCCAAGTTTTGTTGAAATTCATCAAGACCGCTCTGAGATATTGCTGTCAAAAGTTTTTAAAAAATAAAAAAAAATACTTAATTAGCTTCTAACTGGACGTGGGCTTGGCCCATGGGTGACCACGCCCTACATACCCCACCCAAGTTTTGTTGAAATCCGTACTAAGTGCTCTGAGATACACCTGTTGGCAATTTTTTGAAACACCCCATAAATATAAATATCCAGGAATTGACCAAAGGAGCAGGTCCAGTATTTTTAGTGAGATCAGTAGGTAATGATTTGATTGACAACATTTTGTATTTATTTTAAAGAAATTTAAATTTGCTAACAATATTGGAAATATTAAACTAATTGCACGCTAAATTTTGATAAAAACAATATCATACACACCTTAAGAGGTCTATCCTTCGATGAGAAAGACTCTAAAAGCCACCCAAGCGATTAAAATGATAAATTTGGCGACAATTTCTTCAGAACAACACAATAGATCCTTCCTTCTGAAAATTAACTTTCGCTATTGTCCGAATATTGGATACACCAGAGTGACATTTTCCACTTACAAAAACAAAATTCCTTAATATATCAAAAAGAAAAATTCGGACATTTTGACTAATATCTCCAGTTCTATTCATTCCCTTGCAATCAAAGTGGTATCATTAGATTTGTCTTGGTGAGAGGAATCTTTTGATAGGTCATTCATAGCTCTACATAGCATAATTCTTTTAAAAAAATTTAAATTATGAGTGGTATTTAATAATCTATAAATTACCTCTGTTGGAGACTTTTTTCCTGATATCTCCAGTTTTATACACTCCCCTGCAATGACATTGCTATCATTAGATTCCTCTTTGTTAGAGCAATCTTTTGATACCTCATACATAGCTCTACATAGCATATTTTGCTTTTCAAACTTTTGAATTTGAGTTGTATTAGATAATTAATTATAGTATACACATTTCCACTAATATCTCCAGTTGTATTCACTCCCTTGCAATGAAAGTGGTATCATTAGGATCGTCTTGGTGAGAGGAATCTTTTGATAGCTCATATATAGCTCTACAAAGCATAATTCTTTTAAAAAAATTTAAATTGTTAGAGTTATTTAATTATAAAAAATTACCTCTGTTGGACACATTTTCCCTAAAATCTCCAAGGCTATACACTCCCTTGCAATGACAGTGCTATCATTAGATTCGTCTTGGTGAGAGGAATCTTTTGATAGGTCATTCATAGCTCTACATAGCATAATTCTTTTAAAAAAATTTAAATTATGAGTGGTATTTAATTATCTATAAATTACCTCTGTTGGAGACTTTTTTCCTGATATCTCCAGTTCTATACACTCCCCTGCAATGACATTGCTATCATTAGATTCCTCTTGGTTAGAGCAATCTTTTGATACCTCATACATAGCTCTACATAGCATATTTCGCTTTTCAAACTTTGGAATTTGAGTTGTATTGGATAATTAATTATAGTATACACATTTCCACTAATATCTCCAGTTGTATTCACTCCCTTGCAATGAAAGTGGTATCATTAGATTTGTCTTGGTGAGAGGAACCTTTTGATAGCTCATATATAGCTCCACAAAGCATAATTCTTTTACAAAAATTTAAATTTTGAGTGTTATTTATTTATAAAAAATTACCTCTGTTGGACACATTTTCCCTAAAATCTCTAAAACTATAAACTCCCTTTCAATGACAGTGCTATCATTAGATTCGTCTTGGTAAGAGGAATCTTTTGATAGGTCATTCATAGCTCTACATAGCATAATTCTTTTATAAAAATTTAAATTATGAGTGGTATTTAATTATCTATAAATTACCTCTGTTGGAGACTTTTTTCCTGATATCTCCAGTTCTATACACTCCCCTGCAATGACATTGCTATCATTAGATTCCTCTTTGTTAGAGCAATCTTTTGATACCTCATACATAGCTCTACATAGCATATTTTGCTTTTCAAACTTTTGAATTTGAGTTGTATTAGATAATTAATTATAGTATACACATTTCCACTAATATCTCCAGTTGTATTCACTCCCTTGCAATGAAAGTGGTATCATTAGATTTGTCTTGGTGAGAGGAATCTTTTGATAGCTCATATATAGCTCTACAAAGCATAATTCTTTTAAAAAAATTTAAATTGTTAGAGTTATTTAATTATAAAAAATTACCTCTGTTGGACACATTTTCCCTAAAATCTCCAAGGCTATACACTCCCTTGCAATGACAGTGCTATCATTAGATTCGTCTTGGTAAGAGGAATCTTTTGATAGGCCATTCATAGCTCTACATAGCATAATTCTTTTAAAAAAATTTAAATTATGAGTGGTATTTAATTATCTATAAATTACCTCTGTTGGAGACTTTTTTCCTGATATCTCCAGTTCTATACACTCCCCTGCAATGACATTGCTATCATTAGATTCCTCTTGGTTAGAGCAATCTTTTGATACCTCATACATAGCTCTACATAGCATATTTCGCTTTTCAAACTTTGGAATTTGAGTTGTATTGGATAATTAATTATAGTATACACATTTCCACTAATATCTCCAGTTGTATTCACTCCCTTGCAATGAAAGTGGTATCATTAGATTCGTCTTGGTGAGAGGAACCTTTTGATAGCTCATATATAGCTCTACAAAGCATAATTGTTTTAAAAAATTTAAATTTTGAGTGTTATTTATTTATAAAAAATTACCTCTGTTGGATCTATTTTCCCTAAAATCTCCAAGGCTATACACTCCCTTGCAATGACAGTGCTATCATTAGATTCGTCTTGGTGAGAGGAATCTTTTGATAGGCCATTCATAGCTCTACATAGCATAATTCTTTTAAAAAAATTTAAATTATGAGTGGTATTTAATTATCTATAAATTACCTCTGTTGGAGACTTTTTTCCTGATATCTCCAGTTCTATACACTCCCCTGCAATGACATTGCTATCATTAGATTCCTCTTGGTTAGAGCAATCTTTTGATACCTCATACATAGCTCTACATAGCATATTTCGCTTTTCAAACTTTGGAATTTGAGTTGTATTGGATAATTAATTATAGTATACACATTTCCACTAATATCTCCAGTTGTATTCACTCCCTTGCAATGAAAGTGGTATCATTAGATTCGTCTTGGTGAGAGGAACCTTTTGATAGCTCATATATAGCTCTACAAAGCATAATTGTTTTAAAAAATTTAAATTTTGAGTGTTATTTATTTATAAAAAATTACCTCTGTTGGATCTATTTTCCCTAAAATCTCCAAGGCTATACACTCCCTTGCAATGACAGTGCTATCATTAGATTCGTCTTGGTGAGAGGAATCTTTTGATAGGCCATTCATAGCTCTACATAGCATAATTCTTTTAAAAAAATTTAAATTATGAGTGGTATTTAATTATCTATAAATTACCTCTGTTGGAGACTTTTTTCCTGATATCTCCAGTTCTATACACTCCCCTGCAATGACATTGCTATCATTAGATTCCTCTTTGTTAGAGCAATCTTTTGATACCTCATACATAGCTCTACATAGCATATTTCGCTTTTCAAACTTTGGAATTTGAGTTGTATTGGATAATTAATTATAGTATACACATTTCCACTAATATCTCCAGTTGTATTCACTCCCTTGCAATGAAAGTGGTATCATTAGATTCGTCTTGGTGAGAGGAACCTTTTGATAGCTCATATATAGCTCTACAAAGCATAATTGTTTTAAAAAATTTAAATTTTGAGTGTTATTTATTTATAAAAAATTACCTCTGTTGGATCTATTTTCCCTAAAATCTCCAAGGCTATACACTCCCTTGCAATGACAGTGCTATCATTAGATTCGTCTTGGTGAGAGGAATCTTTTGATAGGTCATTCATAGCTCTACATAGCATAATTCTTTTAAAAAAATTTAAATTATGAGTGGTATTTAATTATCTATAAATTACCTCTGTTGGAGACTTTTTTCCTGATATCTTCAGTTCTATACACTCCCCTGCAATGACATTGCTATCATTAGATTCCTCTTGGTTAGAGCAATCTTTTGATACCTCATACATAGCTCTACATAGCATATTTCGCTTTTCAAACTTTGGAATTTGAGTTGTATTGGATAATTAATTATAGTATACACATTTCCACTAATATCTCCAGTTGTATTCACTCCCTTGCAATGAAAGTGGTATCATTAGATTCGTCTTGGTGAGAGAAACCTTTTGATAGCTCATATATAGCTCTACAAAGCATAATTGTTTTAAAAAAATTTAAATTTTGAGTGTTATTTATTTATAAAAAATTACCTCTGTTGGACACATTTTCCCTAAAATCTCCAAGGCTATACACTCCCTTGCAATGACAGTGCTATCATTAGATTCGTCTTGGTGAGAGGAATCTTTTGATAGGTCATTCATAGCTCTACATAGCATAATTCTTTTAAAAAAATTTAAATTATGAGTGGTATTTAATTATCTATAAATTACCTCTTTTGGAGACTTTTTTCCTGATATCTCCAGTTCTATACACTCCCCTGCAATGACATTGCTATCATTAGATTCCTCTTGGTTAGTGCAATCTTTTGATACCTCATACATAGCTCTACATAGCATATTTCGCTTTTCAAACTTTGGAGTTTGAGTTGTATTGGATAATTAATTATAGTATACACATTTCCACTAATATCTCCAGTTGTATTCACTCCCTTGCAATGAAAGTGGTATCATTAGATTTGTCTTGGTGAGAGGAACCTTTTGATAGCTCATATATAGCTCTACAAAGCATAATTCTTTTAAAAAAATTTAAATTTTGAGTGTTATTTATTTAAAAAATTACCTCTGTTGGACACATTTTCCCTAAAATCTCCAAGGCTATACACTCCCTTGCAATGACAGTGCTATCATTAGATTCGTCTTGGTGAGAGGAATCTTTTGATAGGTCATTCATAGCTCTACATAGAATATGTCTTTTAAAAAAATTTAAATTATGAGTGGTATTTAATTATCTATAAATTACCTCTGTTGGAGACTTTTTTCCTGATATCTCCAGTTCTATACACTCCCCTGCAATGACATTGCTATCATTAGATTCCTCTTTGTTAGAGCAATCTTTTGATACCTCATACATAGCTCTACATAGCATATTTTGCTTTTCAAACTTTTGAATTTGAGTTGTATTTGATAATTAATTATAGTATACACATTTCCATTAATATCTCCAGTTGTATTTACTCCCTTGCAATGAAAGTGGTATCATTAAATTCGTCTTGGTGAGAGGAATCTTTTGATAGCTCATATATAGCTCTACAAAGCATAATTCTTTTTAAAAAATTTAAATTGTTAGAGTTATTTAATTATAAAAATTACCTCTGTTGGACACATTTTCCCTAAAATCTCCAAGGCTATACACTCCCTTGCAATGACAGTGCTATCATTAGATTCGTCTTGGTGAGAGGAATCTTTTGATAGGTCATTCATAGCTCTACATAGCATAATTCTTTTAAAAAAATTTAAATTATGAGTGGTATTTAATTATCTATAAATTACCTCTGTTGGAGACTTTTTTCCTGATATCTCCAGTTCTATACACTCCCCTGCAATGACATTGCTATCATTAGATTCCTCTTTGTTAGAGCAATCTTTTGATACCTCATACATAGCTCTACATAGCATATTTTGCTTTTCAAACTTTTGAATTTGAGTTGTATTAGATAATTAATTATAGTATACACATTTCCATTAATATCTCCAGTTGTATTTACTCCCTTGCAATGAAAGTGGTATCATTAAATTCGTCTTGGTGAGAGGAATCTTTTGATAGCTGATATATAGCTCTACAAAGCATAATTGTTTTAAAAAATTTAAATTTTGAGTGTTATTTAATTATAAAAAATTACCTCTGTTGGACACATTTTCCCTAAAATCTCCAATGCTATACACTCCCTTGCAATGACAGTGCTATCATTAGATTCGTCTTGGTGAGAGAAATCTTTTGATAGGTCATACATAGCTCTACATAGCATAATTCTTTAAAAAAAAATTAAATTATGAGTGGTATTTAATTATCTATAAATTACCTCTTTTGAAGACTTTTTTCCTGATATCTCCAGTTCTATACACTCCCTTGCAATGACATTGCTATCATTAGATTCCTCTTGGTTAGAGAAATCTTTTGATACCTCATACATAGCTCTACATAACATATTTCGCTTTTCAAACTTTGGAATTTGAGTTGTATTGGATAATTAATTATAGTATACACATTTCCATTAATATCTCCAGTTGTATTCACTCCCTTGCAATGAAAGTGGTATCATTAGATTTGTCTTGGTGAGACAAATCTTTTGATAGCTCATATATAGCTCTACAAAGCATAATTCTTTTACAAAAATTTAAATTGTGAGTATTATTTATTTATAAAAAATTACCTCTGTTGGACACATTTTCCCTAAAATCTCCAATGCTATACACTTCCTTGCAATGACAGTGCTATCATTAGATTTGTCTTGGTGAGAGGAATCTTTTGATAGGTCATACATAGCTCTACATAGCATAATTCTTTTAAAAAAATTTAAATTATGAGTGGTATTTAATTATCTATAAATTACCTCTGTTGGAGACATTTTTCCTGATATCTCCAGTTCTATACACTCCCATGCAATGACATTGCTATCATTAGATTCCTCTTGGTTAGGGAAATCTTTTGATACCTCGTACATAGCTCTACATAGCATATTTCGCTTTTCAAACTTTTGAATTTGAGTTGTATTGGATAATTAATTATAGTATACACATTTCCACTAATATCTCCAGTTGTATTCACTCCCTTGCAATGAAAGTGGTATCATTAGATTTGTCTTGGTGAGAGGAATCTTTTGATTGCTCATATATAGCTCTACAAAGCATAATTCTTTTAAAAAAATTTAAATTGTGAGTGTTATTTAATTATAAAAAATTACCTTTGTTGGAAACATTTTCCCTAAAATCTCCAATGCTATACACTCCCCTGCAATGACAGTGCTATCATTAGATTGCTCTTGGTGAGAGGAATCTTTTGGTAGCTCATACATTCCTGTACATATCATATTTCTCTTTTAAAAATTAAAATTATGAGTGTTATTTAATTATCTCAAAATGACATATGTTGGAGATATTTTTACTACTATCTCACGTTCTATACATGCCCCTGCAATGACACTGCTATCATTAGATTGCTTGTGGTGAGAGGACTCTTTTCATAGCGCATACATAGCTGTACATACCATATTTCTCTTTAAAAAATTGAAATTATGAGTATTATTTAATTATCTCAAAATGACCTTTGTTGGAGACATTTTCACTAATATCTCCAGTTCTATAAATGGTCCTGCAATGAAAGTGGTATCATTAGATACCTCTTTCTTAGAGCAATCTTTTAATAGCTCATACATAGCTCTACATAGCATATTTCACTTTTTAAAATTTTTAATATGAGTGATTTTGAATAATGACCTTTAGTATAGACATTTCAATTGATATCTCCAGTTTTATACATGCCCCTGCAATGAAACTGCTATCATTAACCAAATATATTTAACCAAAAAACTTTTTAACAGCAATTGCAACGTTTAAATTGTTCCAATGATTTTTCATTGACTGTTTTCAGGTGTTTTGTCTTTTAACTGTCTAAATGATTCTAGCCAAGTCATTTTTCGACGGCGGATTTGCTTCATCTGCATAAAATGAGAAAGAGTCAAAATTGTGAGACAGGATGGCAATAAATTAACAGAAATATCAAAATATTTTACCGTTAGTGACCTCCGAGGTCTTCTGATTGAAAATGCACCTCGTCTTCTTTTCTGTCAAATGGGAAGGAGTGAAAAATTGTGAGACAGGATAGCAATAAATTGACATGAAATATCGAATATTTTACCTCTGACGAAGGCCCAGGGCTTCTTGACCTTGCCCTTGCATCTTTATGAGGGGAATCTGCCCTTGGTATCTGGCTTGACATCATCTCATCAGCATCGCTCTCAGCATCGGCCTCTACCATTCTATCTTTATCAACATTTTCTTCCTAAAGTTAAAGGGTTTTATAGTTCATATTTTTCTCTACCATGCGAGTTGGCTAAAATTCATTCTCTTCATACCTTGTCCAGGGGTAGCTCTAGTCCTTTTTCTTCCATCTGTGGGGGTGAATCATAAAAAATATTTAATAAAAACCTGAATTATTTGTGAAGGCTCCAATGGAGAATGAGCATTCCCCTGGTGGGTAACCACCCCCAAGTACCCCACCCAAGTTTTGTTGATATCCGTTAAGACTTTTCAACTGAAACATGTAAAATACATGATCCACTAAAGGACCAGAAAATCCACTAAAGGACCACGAGAATCCACTAAAAGACCACAAAGATCCACTAAAGGACCAGAAAATCCACTAAAGGACCATGAGAATCCACTAAAAGACCACAAAGATCCACTAAAGGACCAGCAAATCCACTAAAGGACCAGCGACCGGAAGTAGGCGTGGCAAAAAATTGATGACTACGCCCACATCCCCCCCCGGAATATGGGTCGAGTTGGTAAAATGGCCCCTGAGATACACCTTTCCAAAGTTTAAAAAAAAAAAAAATACTTTATTTCCTTCTAATAGGAAGTGGCCGTGGCCTATGGTAGGTGACCACGCCCTACATACCCCACCAAGTTTTGTTGACACCTGTCGAAACCGCCCTCAGATATCACTGTCTGCAAATTTAAAGACGCCTCATTAAGAATAAAATCCACTCAAGGACCAGGGAAGGAGGTCCAGGCATATTAGTGAGATCAGTGGGTGACGATTTGATTGACAATTATTTTGTATTTTTCAAATATACAATTTTGCCAACAATATTGCAAATATTAAACTAATTGCACGTTATATTTTAATAAAAACATTATCATACACACCTTAAGAGGTCTACCCTTCGATCACAAAGACTCTCACGCCCACACAAGCGATTAAAATGCCAAATTTAGCGATAATTTCTTTATCAACAACACAATAGATTCTCTTCCTCGAAACGAACTTTCACTATTGTCTAAATATAGGATACACCAGAATAACATTTTCCACTTAAAAAAAAAAATCCTTAATATTAAAAAATGAAAAATTCAGACATTTTGACTAATAACTCAAGTTCTATACACTCCCCTGCAATGAAACGAATATCGTTAGAATTCTCTTGGTGAGACGAATCTTTTGATAGCTCTTACATAGCTGTACATACCATATTTCTCTTTTAAAAATTAAAACTATGAGTGCTATTTAATTATCTCTAAATGACCTATGTTGGAGACATTTTAACAAATATCTCCAGTTCTATACATGCTCCTGCAATGAAAGTGGTATCATTAGATTTCTCTTTTTGAGAGAAATCTTTTGATAGCCCATACATAGCTATACATAGCATATTTCACTTTTTAAATTTTAATTTGAGTGATGTTGAATAATGACCTAGAGTATAGATATTCCAATAATCTCTCCAGTTCTATACATGCCCCTGCAATGAAATTGCTATCATTAGATTCCTTTTGTTGAGAGAAATCTTTTGATATCTCATACATAGCTGTACATACCATATTTTGCTTTTAAAATTGAAATTATGGGTGTTATTTAATTATCTCAAAATGACCTGTATTATAGAAACTTAAGATTTTAGCCATTTTCAACCAAAGTTAGGTGGGGTAATTAGGGCGTTGTCCTTAACATTTGACCACGCCCACTTTCGGTTTCGAGTTTTTCGTTCAGATATATGTAAAAACGCATATTTTAATCGTTAAAAAATGTTTTCAGAAAAATTTCTGGGAATATAAGTGTTGCATATCACATTAGAAAATACATAAAAAATTTCACGGAATCATACCAATATTTTGGAAAAATCCACTAAAGGACCACCAAAATCCACTAAAGGCCCACAAATCCACTAAAGGACCAGAAAAATCCACTAAAACACCAGAAAATTCCACAAAAGGACCACCTGTATTGTAGGGATTATATTTCATCAAGACTTCATCCATTTTCAACTAAAGTTATGTGGGATAATTAATGATTGGTCCTCAACGTGTGACCACGCCCACTTATGGTGTCGAGTTTTTTGCCCTGAGATATGCGAAAAAACGCATATTTAATTGCAAATATTTTACACAACTTCAATCTTATTTGAGATGTTATGGTAAATACCTTGAAAGAGCCTGGAAAATATTTTGATTTCTACGAAATACTGTCAAACTCGAGCGGGGTGATTAGGGCGTGGTCTTTAACATATGACCACGCCCACTTCCGGTTTTGAGTTTTTGAAAACATTTTTAACTACGAAAATATACGGTTTTTTACATATCTCAGTGCGAAAAACCCAAAACCGGAAGTGGGCGTGGTCACATGTTAAGATACATGCCCTAATTATCCCACAGAACTTTGGTTAAAAATGAATGAAATCTTGATGAAATATCTCTCTAATATAGCTGGTCCTTTTGTGAATTTTCCTGGTCCTTAAGTGGATTTGCTGGTCCTTTAGTGGATTTTTCTGGTCCTTTAGTGGATATGTATTTAAACACATATATCAGTCTAAAAAACTCGAAATACTATCAAACTCGGGCGGGGTAACTAGGGCGTGGTCCTAAACACGTGACCAATTCTACTTCCGGTTTCGAGTTTTTAAGACTGATATATGTGTCTAAATACATATCCACTAAAGGACCAGAAAAATCCACTAAAGAACCAGCAAATCCACCAAAGGCCCAGTCAATCCACGAAAGAACCACCTGAATTATACAGATTATCTCATCAAGATTTTATCCATTTCCAACCAAAGCTGGGTGGAATATTAGGGCGTGGTCCTAAACATTTGACAACGCCCACTTCCGGTTTCGTGTTATACACACTGAGATATGTAAAAAATCGCATATTTTCATAGTTAAAACCGTTTTCAGAAAAATTTCTTAGATATAAAATGTTTAAAATAACATCACAAAACACATAAAAAAAATTAACAAAAATATATTGAATTCTTAATATTTTGAAAAATTCCACTGAAGGACCATCAAATCCACTAAAGACCACTAAATCCACTAATAGACCAGTAAAATCCACAAAGGGACCATCTGAATTATTGCTAAAATTTTACCCAACTTCAATCTCAGGTATGATCTCTTTGTAGATACCTTGATCAAAAGTCCGAAGAATATTTCAACGTCAATCAATTCCGCGAAACTTTAGCAGGGTAATTAGGGCGTGGCGCTTAACATGTGACCACGCCCACTTCCGGTTTCGAGCTTTTTAAAACATTTTTTAACTATGAAAATATACGGTTTTTCACATATATAGAGGGAAAAACTCCAAACCGGAAGTGGGCATGGTCACATGTTAAGGGATACGCCCTAATTATCCCACCGAAGTTTGGTTGAAAATGGATGAAATCTTGATGAAATATAATGTTTATAATCCTGCTAGTCCTTTTGTGGATTTTCCTGGTCCTTAAGTGGATTTGCTCGTCCTTTAGTGGATTTTTCTGGTCCTTTAGTGGATATGTATTTAAACACATATATCAGTTTAAAAAACTCGAAATACTGTCAAACTCGGGCGGGGTAACTAGGGCGTGGTCCTAAACCCGTGACCACTTCCACTTCCGGTTTCGAGTTTTTTACACTGATATATGTGGTTAAATACATATCCACTAAAGGACCAGAAAAATCCACTGAAGGCCCAGCAAATGCACAAAAGGACCAGTAAAATCCACAAAAGGACCAGCTGTATTATAGAGATTATATTTCATCAAAATTTCATCCATTTTCAACTAAAGTTAGGTGGGATAATTAGGGCGTGGTCCTTAACATGTGACCACGCCCACTTCCGGTTTCGTGTTATATACACTGATATGTAAAAAACCGCATATTTCCAAAGTTAAAAACGTTTTCAGAAAAATTTCTGAGAATATAAAATGTTGCAAATCACATCAGAAAATAAATATAAAAATTTCACGGAAATATATTAAATCGGTAATATTTTACACAATTCCACTGAAGGACCATCAAATCCACTAAAAGACCATTAAATCCACTAATAGACCAGTAAATCCACAAAAAGACCACCTGAATTATAGAAACTTAAGATTTAATCCATTTTCGACCAAAGTTAAGTAGGGTGATGAGGGCGTGGTCCAGAACACGTGACCACGCCTACTTTCGGTTTCGTCTTATACACACTGAAATAATTAAAAAAAACGCATATTTTCATAGTTAAAACTGTTTTCAAAAAAATTCTAAGAATATAAATGTTTCAAATCACATCAGAAAATACATATAAAAATTTCACGGAAAAATAATTAATTGCTAAAATTTTACCCAACTTCAATCTCAGGTGTGATCTCTTTTTAGATACCTTGATCAAAAGTCCGGAAAATATTTCGATTTCAACGAAATTCCGCGAAACTTGGGCAGGGTAATTAGGGCGTGGCCCTTAACATGTCACTACGCCCACTTCCGGTTTCGAATTTTTGCCACTGAGATACCTAAAAAATGGCTTTTTTTCACACTTAAAAACGTTTTCTCAAAAATTTCTTAGAATATAAAATGTTGCAAATCACATCAGAAAATACATATAAAATTTCACAGAAATATATTTAATTTGAAAAAATCCACTAAAACATGAATCCACTGAAGGACCACCAAATCCACCAAAGGACCAGTGAAATCCACAAAAGGACTACCTGTATTATACAGATTATATTTCATCCAGATTTCATCCATTTTCAACCAAAGTTGGGTGGGATAATTAGGGCGTGGTCCTTAACATGTGACCACGCCCACTTCCTGTTTCGAGCTTTTTAAAACATTTATTTAACTATGAAAATATATGGTTTTTCACATATCTCAGAGGGAAAAACTCCAAACCGGAAGTCGGCATGGTCACATGTTAAGGCCGACGCCTAATTATCCCACCGAAGTTTGGTTGAAAATGGATGAAATCTTGATGAAATATAATGTTTATAATCCTGCTAGTCCTTTTGTGGATTTTCCTGGTCCTTAAGTGGATTTGCTCGTCCTTTAGTGGATTTTTCTGGTCCTTTAGTGGATATGTATTTAAACACATATATCAGTCTAAAAAACTCGAAATACTATCAAACTCGGGGTAACTAGGGCGTGGTCCTAAACACGTGACCACTTCCACTTCCGGTTTCGAGTTTTTAAGACTGATATATGTGTCTAAATACATATCCACTAAAGGACCAGAAAAATCCACTAAAGGCCCAGCAAATGCACAAAAGGACCAGTAAAATCCACAAAAGGACCAGCTGTATTATAGAGATTATATTTCATCAAAATTTCATCCATTTTCAACTAAAGTTAGGTGGGATAATTAGGGCGTGGTCCTTAACATGTGACCACGCCCACTTCCGGTTTCGAGTTTTAGACACTGAGATATGTGAAAAATTCTTATTTAAAGGATTAAAAAACATTTTCTAAAAAAATTCTTAGAATATAAAATGTTTTAAATCACATCAGAAAATACATATAAAATTTCACGGAAAAATAATTAATTGCTAAAATTTTACCCAACTTCAATCTCAGGTGTGATCTCTTTGTAGATACCTTGATCAAAAAGTCCGAAGAATATTTCAACGTCAATCAAATTCCGCGAAACTTTAGCAGGGTAATTAGGACGTGGCCCTTAACATGTGACCACGCCCACTTCCGGTTTCGAGTTTTTCCCCTGAGATACCTAAAAAATGGCTTTTTTTCATACTTAAAACGTTTTTAAAATTTCTTAGAATATAAAATGTTGCAAATCACATCAGAAAATACATATAAAATTTCACGGAAATATATTTAATTTGAAAAAATCCACTAAAACATGAATCCACTCAAGGACCACCAAATCCACCAAAGGACCAGTGAAATCCACAAAAGGACTACCTGTATTATACAGATTATATTTCATATAGATTTCATCCATTTTCAACCAAAGTTGGGTGGGATAATTAGGGCGTGGTCCTTAACATGTGACCACGCCCACTTCCTGTTTCGAGCTTTTTAAAACATTTTTTAACTATGAAAATATACGGTTTTTCACATATATCAGAGGGAAAACTCCAAACCGGAAGTGGGCATGGTCACATGTTAAGGGATACGCCCTAATTATCCCACCGAAGTTTGGTTGAAAATGGATGAAATCTTGATGAATATAATGTTTATAATCCTGCTAGTCCTTTTGTGGATTTTCCTGGTCCTTAAGTGGATTTGCTCGTCCTTTAGTGGATTTTTCTGGTCCTTTAGTGGATATGTATTTAAACACATATATCAGTTTAAAAAACTCGAAATTCTGTCAAACTCGGGCGGGTAACTAGGGCGTGGTCCTAAACACGTGACCACTTCCACTTCCGGTTTCGAGTTTTTAAGACTGATATATGTGTCTAAATACATATCCACTAAAGGACCAGAAAAATCCACTAAAGGCCCAGCAAATGCACAAAAGGACCAGTAAAATCCACAAAAGGACCAGCTGTATTATAGAGATTTATTTCATCAAAATTTCATCCATTTTCAACTAAAGTTAGGTGGGATAATTAGGGCGTGGTCCTTAACATGTGACCACGCCCACTTCCGGTTTCGAGTTTTAGACACTGAGATATGTGAAAAATTCTTATTTAAAGGATTAAAAAACATTTTCAAAAAAATTCTTAGAATATAAAATGTTTTAAATCACATCAGAAAATACATATAAAATTTCACGGAAAAATAATTAATTGCTAAAATTTTACCCAACTTCAATCTCAGGTGTGATCTCTTTGTAGATACCTTGATCAAAAGTCCGAAGAATATTTCAACGTCAATCAAATTCCGCGAAACTTTAGCAGGGTAATTAGGCGTGGCCCTTAACATGTGACCACGCCCACTTCCGGTTTCGAGTTTTTCCCACTGAGATACCTAAAAAATGGCTTTTTTTCATACTTAAAAACGTTTTCTCAAAAATTTCTTAGAATATAAAATGTTGCAAATCACATCAGAAAATACATATAAAATTTCACGGAAATATATTTAATTTGAAAAAATCCACTAAAACATGAATCCACTCAAGGACCACCAAATCCACCAAAGGACCAGTGAAAACAAAAGGACTACCTGTATTATACAGATTATATTTCATATAGATTTCATCCATTTTCAACCAAAGTTGGGTGGGATAATTAGGGCGTGGTCCTTAACATGTGACCACGCCCACTTCCTGTTTCGAGCTTTTTAAAACATTTTTTAACTATGAAAATATACGGTTTTTCACATATATCAGAGGGAAAAACTCCAAACCGGAAGTGGGCATGGTCACATGTTAAGGGATACGCCCTAATTATCCCACCGAAGTTTGGTTGAAAATGGATGAAATCTTGATGAAATATAATGTTTATAATCCTGCTAGTCCTTTTGTGGATTTTCCTGGTCCTTAAGTGGATTTGCTCGTCCTTTAGTGGATTTTTCTGGTCCTTTAGTGGATATGTATTTAAACACATATATCAGTTTAAAAAACTCGAAATTCTGTCAAACTCGGGCGGGGTAACTAGGGCGTGGTCCTAAACACGTGACCACTTCCACTTCCGGTTTCGAGTTTTTAAGACTGATATATGTGTCTAAATACATATCCACTAAAGGACCAAAAATCCACTAAAGGCCCAGCAAATGCACAAAAGGACCAGTAAAATCCACAAAAGGACCAGCTGTATTATAGAGATTTTATTTCATCAAAATTTCATCCATTTTCAACTAAAGTTAGGTGGGATAATTAGGGCATGGTCCAGAACACGTGACCACGCCCACTTCCGGTTTCGTGTTATACACACTGATATATGTAAAAAATTCTTATTTAAAGGAAAAAAACATTTTCAAAAAAATTCTTAGAATATAAAATGTTTTAAATCACATCAAAAATACATATAAAAATTTCACGGAAAAATAATTAATTGCTAAAATTTTACCCAACTTCAATCTCAGGTGTGATCTCTTTGTAGATACCTTGATCAAAAAGTCCGAAGAATATTTCAACGTCAATCAAATTCCGCGAAACTTTAGCAGGGTAATTAGGGCGTGGCCCTTAACATGTGACCACGCCCACTTCCGGTTTCGAGTTTTTTCCACTGAGATACCTAAAAAATGGCTTTTTTTCATACTTAAAAACGTTTTCTCAAAAATTTCTTAGAATATAAAATGTTGCAAATCACATCAGAAAATACATATAAAAATTTCACGGAAATATATTTAATTTGAAAAAATCCACTAAAACATTAATCCACTGAAGGACCACCAAATCCACCAAAGGACCAGTGAAATCCACAAAAGGACTACCTGTATTATACAGATTATATTTATAGATTTCATCCATTTTCAACCAAAGTTGGGTGGGATAATTAGGGCGTGGTCCTTAACATGTGACCACGCCCACTTCCTGTTTCGAGCTTTTTAAAACATTTTTTAACTATGAAAATATACGGTTTTTCACATATATCAGAGGGAAAAACTCCAAACCGGAAGTGGGCATGGTCACATGTTAAGGGATACGCCCTAATTATCCCACCGAAGTTTGGTTGAAAATGGATGAAATCTTGATGAAATATAATGTTTATAATCCTGCTAGTCCTTTTGTGGATTTTCCTGGTCCTTAAGTGGATTTGCTCGTCCTTTAGTGGATTTTTCTGGTCCTTTAGTGGATATGTATTTAAACACATATATCAGTTAAAAAACTCGATTCTGTCAAACTCGGGCGGGGTAACTAGGGCGTGGTCCTAAACACGTGACCACTTCCACTTCCGGTTTCGAGTTTTTAAGACTGATATATGTGTCTAAATACATATCCACTAAAGGACCAGAAAATCCACTAAAGGCCCAGCAAATGCACAAAAGGACCAGTAAAATCCACAAAAGGACCAGCTGTATTATAGAGATTATATTCATCAAAATTTCATCCATTTCAACTAAAGTTGGTGGGATAATTAGGGCGTGGTCCTTAACATGTGACCACGCCCACTTCCGGTTTCGTTTATAGACACTGAGATATGTGAAAAATTATATTAAAGAATTAAAAAATTTTCATAAAAAAAATTCAAATATATTAATATTTTAAATCACAAAAATAATCATAAAAAATCACGCAGAAAATAAATTAATTGCTAAAATTTTACCCAACTTCAATCTCAGGTGTGATCTCTTTGTAGATACCTTGATCAAAAAGTCCGAAGAATATTTCAACGTCAATCAAATTCCGCGAAACTTTAGCAGGGTAATTAGGACGTGGCCCTTAACATGTGACCAGCCCACTTCCGGTTTCGAGTTTTTCCCACTGAGATACCTAAAAATGGCTTTTTTCATACTTAAAAACGTTTTCTCAAAAATTTCTTAGAATATAAATGTTGCAAATCACATCAGAAAATACATAAAAATTTCACGGAAATATATTTAATTTGAAAAAATCCACTAAAACATGAATCCACTCAAGGACCACCAAATCCACCAAAGGACCAGTGAAATCCACAAAAGGACTACCTGTATTA
>NW_021163822.1:0-22522 GCF_004324835.1 Dendronephthya gigantea | reverse complement strand
TGGAGAATTGAATTTGTGGTCCATGTCTATACTCAGCAATTCATGAATTAAAGGTTATGAAACACACTTTGATTAGACTCTGAACGTTAGCATATGCCGATTCATTGCTTCAGGTTCGTTAGAAACATCCCATTGAAATTTCCCTATTATTTTAATCTGGTGCACTTTTAGTTTACAAGTTGCAAATATCAGTCAGTAGCTTATGAGTATATCTTGTAAACATATACCGAAAACAGTTTAAACTGCACCGATATAGAATTCATTATATTTGTGATTGTTCTTAATGTTTTGTACGGTCCTTTATATAGCACTGCATATCTATACCTTTTCATAACAACCATCAGATGTGTATGCTGCCTGTCACTTTCTCCTTCTGATAACTGGTCTCTATAATAATGGTGATTGATAAATATTCAGGAATGATATAGCAGATTTATGAATTTTACTTACATTATATACGAACATTGCAAACATATATACGAGTTACACGAAAACCTATACTCATGGATGCATTGGAAACATGGGAGAGGTCTTTTTATACCTTGCAGAATAATACTGACGTAGCAGTGAAAAATACTCCAGCACCCACTTGTGAGGGCCTATATCAACTAGGTAAATTTAAACATATTCGCATGTAATAAATGTTTATATGAAATGTCCTTATAATATACAAATCAAGCGCCATAATATAAATATACTAATATTTAATAATGAATTAAAATTCTAAATGCATTACATTAGTGCGTATCTAAATATTAAAGCATCACAGCATTATACTATCAGAATGTAGCTACATGTACACAAAAATACCTTCGGCTGGTTTAGTTTTTTTAAATAGTCACTCTCTTGTTGTTTCCATCTTGCAAGCATTGCATCTGTTATACTCACTAACAACAAAAACAACACACACACACACACACATATTATATATATATAATAATATATATTATATATATATATATATATATATATATATATATATATATATATATATATTTATATGTGATGTGCGTAACGCTCATCGTGCATTTTAAACAAATGGAAAAAAGGCTGAAAGGAAATAAACAGACATATGAAAGAAAGAACGGATGCATGGGAACACTCACCAGTAACTTTTTTACGAAGATCCTCCAGTTCCATTAAAGATGAATTACCAAGAAGCAGGCATCGTTGTCTTTGAGTATGCAGTAATATAACTAACAAGGAATGATCAATATATATATATATATATTTCGATCTCGTCGTATATGGTTGCATGATGTATTGAACGGACATTTTTTAAAACTTAAATTACCTGTTCTTGACGTTTGTTTCTTGGAATAATAAAAAGAGCATCCGACAAGATGTCTTCCCTATGACTCGCAGCCATTTCTTTTGTCATTTTACGGAATAACCGCAAATATGACCACAATCTTTCTAAAACTTCGCCGTCAACTAATCCCCAACCTTCAAGTCGTCGTGGGCTGTATAACAGCTGAAAGTGAAATAATCAAAGGTTTCACATTTTCACTAAATAGCGTAAAATCAACCTGATCGGATACAAATCATAACCCTGATCGGATACCTGACATTTTGCACCATGGCCATAAACATGAAACTGAGGGCAGGCAAGTTTAATTTTGCTGAGCAAATCAACATTATTTTGCTTCTAAACAAAATATATGAAGGAGAATACAATATATTAAAAACAAGGTTTTCTCAAAGTGCTCTTTGAAAATAATGCTAAAACTTTGATAATTGTTTATTAATCAGTCAAATGAAGTGGGATATACATGAAGACATGCAAGCGAATGCCTGACTCACGTATAATCTGAAATGAATGACAGTAACAGCGGCGTAGCCAGAACGATAATTGGGGGGGGGCATATTCATATATTCGTGATACGCAGGATTAATTTCTTTTCAAATCAATTGTCTTTACAGTCTGTTTACATGAATATATGAATATGGACCCCTCCCCCCAATTATCGATGCTGGCTACGCCACTGGACAGTAACTTAATTGTCATGCAGTAATTTCGATTCCATGCATGATTATGGCATCCTTTTTATACCTTCAAATGAGCTTCCAGCAAACAGCATATGTCATACATGAAATGTACCATTACTCCATCCTGAATTGTTGATGTCAGGCTGTTAAGTAAATCGACGGCATACCCAAGTCTATAAATTTAAATTAATAAATGATGCTAAGACTAAAGTAACAGTTGTACCTAACCACATCGGTAAAATACAAAAAGGTCCTATAACCTCTCTCCGCCTTTCAAATTTACAAAATCCATTGGAAAACCATGCTTGCAAGCAAGCCCACAAACTGCAGTTTCATCAAGTGCGTCATATCTTCTTTTAGATGTTATTTCAGAACCCGCCTTAAAGTCACTGCATTCCTACAATAAATATATGTAAAACACTTGCAACTTTGATTTGCTTGACGAAGACTTTTTCACTAGACATTTGTTTTTAATTCTCCTTGTCATTTGAGGAAACACGCAATTTTTCAAATTTTAGAATAATCCAGCATTTTATGTTTGCTTTTTTTGACTTCCCATTAAAGTGCCTATATCACTCTGGGATCTTTATGCATTTGAAAAGAACGTAAAAAGTTAGTTAATATGTTAAAAAACGTTTCTTGATTTAGTGCAATAATTTCGAAGATACAAGCCTCTAAACTACTTGCGGTTCCTGAGTCCCAACCTCCTGGGTTTAAGCACGGCTATTAAATTTAAAACTGTCCATTGTTTACAGGAGCCTGGGACTCAGGAACTGCAGGTAGTTTAAAGGCTGGTATCTTCAAAGTTATTGCACTAAACCAAAAAACATTTTTAATATATTAACTAACTTTTTACATTCTTTTCAAATGCATAAAGATTCCACGAGTGATAGGCACTTTAAATGTGATAAAACAACTGCCTAAAACAGACAGTAGGAGAAGTTAGTAGTAAAGACGGCCTTCGTAACTCGTAAGCGCAGTATGGTAAACTTTGGCCCAAGACGTTTAAGTTGAAAGGTCGAGAAGTATTTTTCTACATCATGCACTTGTTAATACCACATTCGATACGAAGTTGTTAGTGCAACGCTGCTTGAAGATATTGACATTTATATTGTAACGCATCTTTCTTTGAAAGTTCAGATTTTGTTTAATATGGCTCATAGCCCGGCAAAAGCCCTAATGCAAAACAATGCTAGTTTCTACAAATTGATGCAAGTTGAGATTTCAGTTGTCCACTCACCGACCTGTACCAAAAGCTAACACAGTTAAAAGTCGATTCGAGTTAACGGGAGACTCGGGAGTTGATGAGAATCTTTGACAATGAGTTGCAACTCGTAATAGCATTAACTTGCTTTCTCGGCCTGGAGTCTAAAAACTCCGTGGGGCTAAAGCATCAACACTGAATTTGATGGATACCAATAACTGTAACTTGATTTATAAAAATATTAGTATTACCTTTCCAGCTCGTGTGTCTCCAGATGAGCTTCCAGGATATGACTTAAGAAACGTGTCTACTTCTTCTTGATTGTGGAAGTACATGTTTGCACTTAATGGTTCCCTGTAACTCGTGCCAGATGTTTTTTTTCTTGGCAAGCCAAAACATGCATCAAGCGAAACAAATAATTTTCCTTCATTCTAAAAAAACGGCTATTAGTATTAGTGCAACAGACAAACGACTATATTAGTTTTAATACTCTAGAAAAACGAATAAAAGCAGTAGTCCCAACTGGGAATCGAACCACAGAATCTCTGACATGTCATAAACATACCAGCGCTCTTGCCATTGAGCTATTGAGACTTATCACTACAATCAGGAGATATCTCTATCAAAATATCTTAAAAAGTACACACCTTGGGACATGCTGGGCATTTTGGTACAGGAGTGTCAGTAGTATCAGTTTCACTGTCATAGAATGATGTTGATCTGAAATGATACCTATGCAGTATAATTATAGTAATCAATGCTGGTAATGTTCACATAGTTTGTTGTTTAGATATTGATAAATTTTAAGTAATTTTAGCTACCTAAATTCTTCAAAGGATTCCAGAAATTGTTCATAAAATTTCCTTTTCTTAAATGAAAATATTATACAAAATTATGCTAAATGAATTACAATAAGTATTAATGAATTACAACTAGTAGAGGAGTTAGTAGTGGTGGGATGAGTGTCAAATTATGAATACAATTAGTTATTTAGGCCAAAAGCTAGTCATATATTTAGCCAGTTTTAGCATGCATACTGATCACAATTTAGATCTATAGACAGCTTACCTTTAAAAGAGGATTGTCAAAAAAGTTCATCGCTTTGGATAGATCATAAATTGAGACATGACATTCCATCATCAATGCCAATGTCATTTTCATTAACGGAATTGTGAAGGCTAATGTTGGTTCCATCGGCGTAGCTGCCCAAAGCCCATAGAAAAGCAGTGTTTCAGGAATGCTTGAGCATGTACAATACTCAAATTCTACTTCATGATGAGAACCTGTTACAAAAGATTGTATAGTTGCACAGTATTTGATAAAGATAACTATTAGATAAAATGCATAATTGAGGATAAAAAAGGATTAATAAATATGGTACAATATGTAAATATGGTATACATATAAATGTGGGTAGATATAGAGGTATGCATCCAGTAAAATATAAATATGTAGAATGATAAACTACACACACATACAAAATGTGTCACTGTGCCATACCATTTATATCAATTACAGTAATTGATCTTCTATATGTTCCACTACAAGCATGAAATGGATTGGACAGTATTCGTCCAGGCACTTCATATTTGATCCAACAACCATCCTAGCGAATGTAAATCCATACAGTAAATATGTACACATGAACATATATCTAAATGTCATAAGCCAGAACTAAATATATCAGAACGATATGGCACTCATAAGATATTATCTGTCCACTTGTTGGTAGTTTTCTGGTGTTTCAAGTTAAGTGTGATGTAACCTACAACTCGCCATACATACCTGGAAAACTTCGGAAGATGGAACTGGTTTTTATTCCTATGCACACTGTTGCAACATTCCAAGCAGTAATATGCTCCAAATTCACAGTCGCGACAACGAGCTTCAACCATATTACTGCAGTTGGAACATTGTGGCGGAATAAAACCCTCTAGGAGAAGAGATGTCTGTGTCAGCTTGGCACGTATCTTTTCCCAGTTTGCAGATAATCGCGTTTTTCGAACATGATGGGGCTTCGACATGCTTGAATGCGGAAGTTCACAATCATGTTCAGCAGAATCATCGTTCGCACACTCAAAACTTGCAGTTGGGCTACTCGAAATGGATTCATCTATCGATGCGCAATCGCCAATCTCATCGTTTATAGTCGTAGGTAACCGAACTACGGCTGACGTTTTCTTTGCCACATCAAAGACTCTTATACCATGATTACCTTTCCTTTTTCCGGGCTGAAAATACATCACACTTATAGTAACTTGAAACACCAGAGAACTACAAACGCAGAAACGCTGAATATGTAAATTTACAGCCCACACACGGCCGCCATCTTGGGTAATTTTCACTGCCTTTGGCTTACCCCAGCCCGCGACTAATGC
This sequence comes from Dendronephthya gigantea, assembly GCF_004324835.1. Taxonomy (NCBI): domain Eukaryota; kingdom Metazoa; phylum Cnidaria; class Anthozoa; order Malacalcyonacea; family Nephtheidae; genus Dendronephthya; species Dendronephthya gigantea. The sequence goes on along the minus strand of NW_021163822.1, from coordinate 16,951 downwards.
CTGATGTGCAGGTTGGCTTCTTAACAATGCAATATACTATTGCTGACAATGTTTTGATAATTACAATACAATATTGCTGATAACGTGTGGAACGGGTGACCAGTTGAGAAGGCATTTTTATCTTTTTGTATATAATATAAAAGTACAGAATGAATCAAAGAAAGAATCGAAGCAAAGAATTTGAAGGTCTGTGTATACTAGTAAACTAGATAGATATCTTCTTGATTATGAACTGGATAATATTGATGGCGTATAATATTTTTATAGGAATATGCAATATTAAACACGTGTCAAATACTGTACATTCTAGCTTGGGAAAACAAAGTCCCATAAACCTCTTTAATAGTGATTTAAGTATGAAACACCTCGTATACTAGTTCCAATATAACCAAGGAGCAGCGTGGCAGCGTCTTCGAACAACTTAGCATGAAATGTGGTATACAACTGCCTAAATAGACAAAACACTTCTCGACGTTTCGATCTGAGGGCCTTCGTCAGGAGAGTACATGTATATCACATACAGCCCGCCTTCTAGGTGTTTAACATACTGTATACTTGCTCCAACCCACACATTTACTCCTTGGGGCTAGTTTCTCAAAGCTTGTTATATTTTAAAAACTGGGTTAACATTAATTAATCTAAAATTCACAGCAAACTGAGCTTTTATGTGTGTGTATATTGAAGTATTTCTTCAGAGATCTTGCCTGCATGAGTTTACTTCACTGAAGTTTTAAATGAACAGATATGCAGAAATACACAAACTAAAACAGCAGTTTGAAAACTTCTAGAAACTTCTAGAAACCTCTCTTAGAACAACTGGTACATTAGTATATTAAACAACTGCGAAGTGGGCCAAACAAAATCCTATAATGAAGGAACAATCAATGATGAACCAATGAATAACAAACACTGATGACCCTTTCATATAAGATATGAGAGTGCTCAATACTGAAAAAATTAGCAGAGCAATTGTTTACATATCTATGTCTGTATTTTACAATAATACCCTGAGTGACTTAACATTAGTAGCATGGCCAGCCCAACCATTTAGTCATGCAACAGTCAACAATTGCATATTAAATGTTGCATACTAGAACAGCCAACATGATTTCATGATTACATGATTTCACTTGTTAGCAGAAAGCTCTTTAAGATATTAAGCTGCAGACCTTCCTTGTTGACAAGTGAAATTATCCATCATTTCTCCAAAGAAAAAAAATCAGTAGTGAACAATTGAGCACATTTAGGCTTGATGCAACCTTATTGGATGCATTAAGCTGAAGAGCTTACTCACTGATTAGTAAAAATGTCTGATGCTGACAAGTAAAGTGATAATAAGACACACTACGGCTCCTTTTAGCTTAATGGGCAATAACTGGGGAGGTTGTCAAATTTTATGTTAGTGGCGGAAGCTTTGTAACAGGTTATTGGTTTAACCTGTTTAAAGCTCCAAAGCTGTTTAAAGCTCCAAAGCTTCCTCGTTGAACAGTGAAATTGTCTGACATTTGTCAAAAAGAAAAATAAGTAAGGAGTGCATTGCAACTTAGTAGGCCAAACTCCTGCTTACGTTTTTTCAATTGACAGTTACTGTATTGTACATATCTACATTGTTATTTACATATCTTCATTGTTATTTACATATCTTCATTGTTATTTACATATTTACATTGTTATTTACATATTTACATTGTTATTTACATATCTACATTGTTATTTACATATTTACATTGTTATTTACATATTCATTGTTATTTACATTATTATTTACATATCTACATTGTTATATATTTACATATCTACATTGTTATCTACATTTTTACATAGTTGTTATCTTCATCTAACTGTTGGTGCCAAGCTCATATCTGGTACACACATACCAGGCGCCAACCCGGCGACCGTATGGCCGGCAGAGATGTTTCGGGATGTAGCATGTGAAGTCCTTGTGTTGTCGAATTTCAATCTCAACGTTATCATCTGGAATGTTGAATGTTGAATATAATCTCTAAGTTTAGTAGACGGAGTTCTTACTAGGATGTTTTTTCAAGCGTTGTTAAGTTTAACTAACTGAAGGATCGTGTTTTTGTCACATATAAAATGTAACAATATGGACTTTGTATGGAGCTAATGATATTGCCAATTTTATTAAGATAATATTGAATTAAATAAATATTCATGTATATAGGGTTTACTTATACGAAATAAAATAGTATAGAAACAGCCAGTTATGGTGCCAAAAGATTTCTGTTATAGAAAAAAACTGTGCCTGGTGGAATAATAGTTGGTTCGAATCCAACTCACGGTATATATACAGGAGTCGGGCAGGGCTATCTAGAAAGTAGAATGGTACGTACATGTATAGGAGCAAACTTAATGAATTTTAGCATATTGTATACTGTATTGTTATATAGGTGCTGTCTATTCTTAACATTCATATTGATATGCAAATTGGGGAATAAGATTTGAAAGGATTAAAACAAGCCAGGCGTGTAATAAACACAAATGTTTTGCATCTAGGAAGGGTATAAAACCCGAGAATTAGACAAAGCTCCATTCTTGCTCAGTTTTGAGCGGTCAGGTGTGTAGTCGAAAGCGGTATCTAAGACGTGTAAGCCTTCGTACGACCCACCAACTCATGGCAGACGACCGACGTGTTCAATACCCTGTCGAACGCGACGCTCACAATATAACACAAGCGCCCCAAGAAGACGCTGGTGATGCAGAACGACCCATAGAAGAACATACGGCAGCTGAAGGCCAGCCGATGCAACAACAGAATGATTTGACCGCCCCAGCTGGACAGCCACAGGCACAACAACCTCAACAAGATGAATTAGAGGTAAACGAGCTCTATTTCACTTTGTCATCATGCAAAATCACTTCATTTTCTGTCCGCCACATTTTAGTCTTACTCTGTAATTCATCATCAGAGCGATCATTTGCTAGTAGAGCGTTACATTCTTTTACAATTATTCATTGTCTAAGCATGTCTTTCAGCCTACGATAGCCTGCATTAGTTATCCTTAATTAAATATCATTAACATTCCATCAATTGGAATATGTAAACTGCGATTCATTGTTGCAGCAAGACGACGATTCACTATCGCGCTGAATAATACTAGCCATACGATATGTCTTGATTTTTCTTTGGGGAGTACAATCTGCGGGGTGAGGTTTCACCCACGATCGGCTTGGGTGAGATTTCACCACCGCTGTGCCAGTAGTGAAACGGTCAGGGTGAGATTTCACCGGTAATGCTTGAGTGAGATTTCAATAACGCTGTTGTTGTTGTAGCCTTTCATTTATTGTACAATCTGCAGGGTGAGGTTTCCCATAATCGGCTTGAATGCGAGTGTTGAGGAATAGAATACTATTTTAAATGTGCATGATTGGTTCATTCGTAGTCACATGACTTTAAATAAATTGTTGCCCGCATATTGTCATAACAAAGTTTTTTGAAATGAAATTGTCGTGTAACTTGTATGTTTTTGTTCGTATATAACAAAACACTTAATCTACGCTACACCTCGGAAATAGTGAGTTTTGTTTTCCCTCGAGTCTCAATGTTTCCCTGGAAAAACAAAACTCACTATTTCCCTCAGGGGCATACATTAGGTGTATAATATATTATATATTCTTTATATATATAATATATAATATAAATTCTATAGGGTGCTGGAAAGAGTGAACCTAACTTAGGATACAGAAGTAATGACGAACCTCACTGAAATTTAGAACATCTTTTCTTTTCCTGGGTCTTTAGATAGATAGATACATAAGCTTATATAGGAGTAAAAATGTTGAAAATGATGCTTTCACAAACTATACTTATCCAGTCTCCACGCTTTTCATGTTCAATTTTCCAAATGTTTTTACTGCTTGGCAGAGGAGATGCTAAAATATTTAGGTGTAAATACATTTTTGAGATATGTTAATGCTAGTTTTCTGGACATTGAAAATCTTCTAGTTTCTTATACACACGGTATATTACGCAAATAAGTAATTTTCACGAAAACCGCGTCTGATTGAACATTTCCCTTTCATATTTCGTACACGAATATAGGTCCCCAAGACTAACGATGTTCCAAATTTTCAGGGGGGCTCGTTCATTATTTCTGCGATATCGTATGTTTAGGTCGCTTTTTCCAGCACCCTATAATTATATAGGTACAATAGACTTACTACAGTATATTATGCAAATGAGTAATTTTCACGAAAAGCACGTCTGATTTTACATTTTCCTTTCATATTTTCAAGTCACTAAGACTAATGCTGTTCCAGATTCCCTGGTATAACCGTCGGTGGACTGTGGAATTTCCCCCCCCCTGTTTTATCAGTTCTTTCAAGAAGTTTATAGCATACGTATATCAAACATATTCTAATATAAATGTACTCTTCTACATATAGATGACTTATTTTTACAATGATAACAAACACATGCATTCTATATCTAACATGAAGGGGTTAGCTAGTACCAAATAAATTATCTTTCCTTCGTGCGTTGTCATATATTTTAATTTTCAATGCAGTTTTCAATGTAAACTAGGTGCCAAACCTGTCATATTTTATATAACAGGAAATTGCATTGCGGATTGACTTGCAAGTTGTTCAGGCAACATCACTTCATCCATAATAAGTTAAAAAAAAACAACAGAAAAAACAACCAACACAACGATTACCGGATCTGGGTAAAAGCTTTCATCACAATGCCCGCAAATAGTGAGCTTAAGCAAGTGACGTTTTTGACAACACGTACGTTGACCGGAAGTAAAGTTTTTATTTTTCACCAATCACAATCCTTGACCCAGTCTTTTGGCGTTACTCATGCCGTTTGTGTTGTCAAAAACGTCACTTGCTTAAGCTCACTAATGTGTACAGTGTTGGAGAAAACAGAAGCCCTGGAACCTGTTTAAAAAAAACAGCAGGTTTTTTTATTAATTTCTATCTGAAAATGTATAGAATGACGACGATCTAAAGGAAAGCCCGAAACAAAACTTGTTTCAACTCGAAATTTTTATTTACAAAATTGGTAACGGTCTGGGGCCGGTTGTTCGAAAGGCGTTTAGCTTAAACGGTGGATAAGTTCAAAATGGAAAACAAAATTATCGATTTATTGAACAACCGAGCTAAATTATTTTGATGTAAAAAGTTTAATTTTCAATGGAAGTACAAATTAAACGCATAAGATGCAAGTTCAGTCATTCACAAGATCCATGAGAGTATTTTTAAACTTTGGCTTATCCACCGTTTAAGCTAAACGCCATTCGAACAACCGGTCCCTGTTCTATATCGAGATCGGAGCTTATGTTTTTGTGCAAATACTTATTTAATCATCAACGTTCAGCAACTAATCTTCAGCTTCAGTTACTTTCATGCACATTATCATCGTCCATATCTTCTTCTTCTTCTTCATCGTCTTCCCAGTCTTCTTCGTCATATTCGTACACAACATCTGCTTTCGAAAAATGATCATCAATATACTGACTAACTTCCTCACCTATCGATATCGAATCTTCATAAAGTTTGCGCGCCACGTATAGGTGGTAACGTTGCCAATCAAGCTCCCTCTTTTGTAAGGAGTACAACCCCTTCAGTAAAAAGGAAGTAGGAAAATCCTCCTTATTTTTAATATCTGTCAAACATTTCTCAATGTTCATACAGCATCTATAAAACGCGTCGACACAATTTCCCATTTCTAGTTCCACTATTTCTTGTTCTTCTTTGCATCTTTCAATGAGAGAAAAGGCGTCAATGGCGGTTCTTTTAATGGATAGTGGGATGATGTCTTCACTAGTTTGAACATCTATGGTGTATAATTGACTGCCTACGTCACTGGCTGTCTCCCAGTCGAGCAGGGAAAACTGGATGTATCCATGCTGTCGCAATATATCCACAGATGTGTTATATTGTTTTAACAATTTCCGAAGGTTGGCGCTTTCCTTGGTGATATTTTTCGACAAACGCTTCGCTTGTGCCTGCCCATCTACAGAGTAATTATTAAACATTAGTATAAGAACCTGTACACTGCAACTGGATCTTAATTTGCACCAATTTCGGTGAACAAGACATAAAGAACATGCTCTGGTTTATCTATTCCTGACCTGTTCATTGAACTGCCCATCTAAGGTGGTATTTTTCGAATGAAAATTACCTGCATATTTTTTCTTTAAACATAAAAGAAACCATCGTCTTCTTCCAGTTACCAGCATCATATCACGCGTCTGTTTTGCCTTAACCATTTCCTGCGCTCTCAAACTGGACATGTAACGTTGATCCGTGGGTGTCCATCTTGTTTGAATCTTATTTTCTGCTTCTAACTTGAGCAGACGGTTGTTTAGACTGAAAATGGAGAATTGAATTTGTGGTCCATGTCTATACTCAGCAATTCATGAATTAAAGGTTATGAAACACACTTTGATTAGACTCTGAACGTTAGCATATGCCGATTCATTGCTTCAGGTTCGTTAGAAACATCCCATTGAAATTTCCCTATTATTTTAATCTGGTGCACTTTTAGTTTACAAGTTGCAAATATCAGTCAGTAGCTTATGAGTATATCTTGTAAACATATACCGAAAACAGTTTAAACTGCACCGATATAGAATTCATTATATTTGTGATTGTTCTTAATGTTTTGTACGGTCCTTTATATAGCACTGCATATCTATACCTTTTCATAACAACCATCAGATGTGTATGCTGCCTGTCACTTTCTCCTTCTGATAACTGGTCTCTATAATAATGGTGATTGATAAAATATTCAGGAATGATATAGCAGATTTTATGAATTTTACTTACATTATATACGAACATTGCAAACATATATACGAGTTACACGAAAACCTATACTCATGGATGCATTGGAAACATGGGAGAGGTCTTTTTATACCTTGCAGAATAATACTGACGTAGCAGTGAAAAATACTCCAGCACCCACTTGTGAGGGCCTATATCAACTAGGTAAATTTAAACATATTCGCATGTAATAAATGTTTATATGAAATGTCCTTATAATATACAAATCAAGCGCCATAATATAAATATACTAATATTTAATAATGAATTAAAATTCTAAATGCATTACATTAGTGCGTATCTAGAAATATTAAAGCATCACAGCATTATACTATCAGAATGTAGCTACATGTACACAAAAATACCTTCGGCTGGTTTAGATTTTTTTAAATAGTCACTCTCTTGTTGTTTCCATCTTGCAAGCATTGCATCTGTTATACTCACTAACAACAAAAACACACACACACACACACACACATATATATATATATATATATATATATATATATATATATATATATATATATATATATATATATATATATATATATATTTATATGTGATGTGCGTAACGCTCATCGTGCATTTTAAACAAATGGAAAAAAGGCTGAAAGGAAATAAACAGACATATGAAAGAAAGAACGGATGCATGGGAACACTCACCAGTAACTTTTTTACGAAGATCCTCCAGTTCCATTAAAGATGAATTACCAAGAAGCAGGCATCGTTGTCTTTGAGTATGCAGTAATATAACTAACAAGGAATGATCAATATATATATATATATATATATATTTCGATCTCGTCGTATATGGTTGCATGATGTATTGAACGGACATTTTTTAAAACTTAAATTACCTGTTCTTGACGTTTGTTTCTTGGAATAATAAAAAAGAGCATCCGACAAGATGTCTTCCCTATGACTCGCAGCCATTTCTTTTGTCATTTTACGGAATAACCGCAAATATGACCACAATCTTTCTAAAACTTCGCCGTCAACTAATCCCCAACCTTCAAGTCGTCGTGGGCTGTATAACAGCTGAAAGTGAAATAATCAAAGGTTTCACATTTTCACTAAATAGCGTAAAATCAACCTGATCGGATACAAATCATAACCCTGATCGGATACCTGACATTTTGCACCATGGCCATAAACATGAAACTGAGGGCAGGCAAGTTTAATTTTGCTGAGCAAATCAACATTATTTTGCTTCTAAACAAAATATATGAAGGAGAATACAATATATTAAAAAAAAGGTTTTCTCAAAGTGCTCTTTGAAAATAATGCTAAAACTTTGATAATTGTTTATTAATCAGTCAAATGAAGTGGGATATACATGAAGACATGCAAGCGAATGCCTGACTCACGTATAATCTGAAATGAATGACAGTAACAGCGGCGTAGCCAGAACGATAATTGGGGGGGGGGGCATATTCATATATTCGTGATACGCAGGATTAATTTCTTTTCAAATCAATTGTCTTTACAGTCTGTTTACATGAATATGAATATGGACCCCCCCCCAATTATCGATGCTGGCTACGCCACTGGACAGTAACTTAATTGTCATGCAGTAATTTCGATTCCATGCATGATTATGGCATCCTTTTTATACCTTCAAATGAGCTTCCAGCAAACAGCATATGTCATACATGAAATGTACCATTACTCCATCCTGAATTGTTGATGTCAGGCTGTTAAGTAAATCGACGGCATACCCAAGTCTATAAATTTAAATTAATAAATGATGCTAAGACTAAAGTAACAGTTGTACCTAACCACATCGGTAAAATACAAAAAGGTCCTATAACCTCTCTCCGCCTTTCAAATTTACAAAATCCATTGGAAAACCATGCTTGCAAGCAAGCCCACAAACTGCAGTTTCATCAAGTGCGTCATATCTTCTTTTAGATGTTATTTCAGAACCCGCCTTAAAGTCACTGCATTCCTACAATAAAATATATAAAACACTTGCAAACTTTGATTTGCTTGATGAAGACTTTTTTCACTAGACATTTGTTTTTAATTCTCCTTGTCATTTGAGGAAACACGCAATTTTTCAAATTTTAGAATAATCCAGCATTTTATGTTTGCTTTTCTTTTGACTTCCCATTAAAGTGCCTATATCACTCGTGGGATCATTATGCATTTGAAAAGAACGTAAAAAGTTAGTTAATATGTTAAAAAACGTTTCTTGATTTAGTGCAATAATTTCGAAGATACAAGCCTCTAAACTACTTGCGGTTCCTGAGTCCCAACCTCCTGGGTTTAAGCACGGCTATTAAATTTAAAACTGTCCATTGTTTACAGGAGCCTGGGACTCAGGAACTGCAGGTAGTTTAAAGGCTGGTATCTTCAAAGTTATTGCACTAAACCAAAAAACATTTTTAATATATTAACTAACTTTTTACATTCTTTTCAAATGCATAAAGATTCCACGAGTGATAGGCACTTTAAATGTGATAAAACAACTGCCTAAAACAGACAGTAGGAGAAGTTAGTAGTAAAGACGGCCTTCGTAACTCGTAAGCGCAGTATGGTAAACTTTGGCCCAAGACGTTTAAGTTGAAAGGTCGAGAAGTATTTTTCTACATCATGCACTTGTTAATACCACATTCGATACGAAGTTGTTAGTGCAACGCTGCTTGAAGATATTGACATTTATATTGTAACGCATCTTTCTTTGAAAGTTCAGATTTTGTTTAATATGGCTCACAGCCGGCAAAGCCCTAATGCAAAACAATGCTAGTTTCTACAAATTGATGCAAGTTGAGATTTCAGTTGTCCACTCACCGACCTGTACCAAAAGCTAACACAGTTAAAAGTCGATTCGAGTTAACGGGAGACTCGGGAGTTGATGAGAATCTTTGACAATGAGTTGCAACTCGTAATAGCATTAACTTGCTTTCTCGGCCTGGAGTCTAAAAACTCCGTGGGGCTAAAGCATCAACACTGAATTTGATGGATACCAATAACTGTAACTTGATTTATAAAAATATTAGTATTACCTTTCCAGCTCGTGTGTCTCCAGATGCTTCCAGGATATGACTTAAGAAACGTGTCTACTTCTTCTTGATTGTGGAAGTACATGTTTGCACTTAATGGTTCCCTGTAACTCGTGCCAGATGTTTTTTTTCTTGGCAAGCCAAAACATGCATCAAGCGAAACAAATAATTTTCCTTCATTCTAAAAAAACGGCTATTAGTATTAGTGCAACAGACAAACGACTATATTAGTTTTAATACTCTAGAAAAACGAATAAAAGCAGTAGTCCCAACTGGGAATCGAACCACAGAATCTCTGACATGTCATAAACATACCAGCGCTCTTGCCATTGAGCTATTGAGACTTATCACTACAATCAGGAGATATCTCTATCAAAATATCTTAAAAAGTACACACCTTGGGACATGCTGGGCATTTTGGTACAGGAGTGTCAGTAGTATCAGTTTCACTGTCATAGAATGATGTTGATCTGAAATGATACCTATGTAACAGTATAATTATAGTAATCAATGCTGGTAATGTTCACATAGTTTGTTGTTTAGATATTGATAAATTTTAAGTAATTTTAGCTACCTAAATTCTTCAAAGGATTCCAGAAATTGTTCATAAAATTTCCTTTTCTTAAATGAAAATATTATACAAAATTATGCTAAATGAATTACAATAAGTATTAATGAATTACAACTAGTAGTGGTATGAGTGTCAAATTATGAATACAATTAGTTATTTAGGCCAAAAGCTAGTCATATATTTAGCCAGTTTTAGCATGCATACTGATCACAATTTAGATCTATAGACAGCTTACCTTTAAAAGAGGATTGTCAAAAAAGTTCATCGCTTTGGATAGATCATAAATTGAGACATGACATTCCATCATCAATGCCAATGTCATTTTCATTAACGGAATTGTGAAGGCTAATGTTGGTTCCATCGGCGTAGCTGCCCAAAGCCCATAGAAAAGCAGTGTTTCAGGAATGCTTGAGCATGTACAATACTCAAATTCTACTTCATGATGAGAACCTGTTACAAAAGATTGTATAGTTGCACAGTATTTGATAAAGATAACTATTAGATAAAATGCATAATTGAGGATAAAAAAGGATTAATAAATATGGTATACAATAAATGTAAATATGGTATACATATAAATGTGGGTAGATATAGAGGTATGCATCCAGTAAAATATAAATATGTAGAATGATAAACTACACACACATACAGAAATGTGTCACTGTGCCATACCATTTATATCAATTACAGTAATTGATCTTCTATATGTTCCACTACAAGCATGAAATGGATTGGACAGTATTCGTCCAGGCACTTCATATTTGATCCAACAACCATCCTAGCGAATGTAAATCCATACAGTAAATATGTACACATGAACATATATCTAAATGTCATAAGCCAGAACTAAATATATCAGAACGATATGGCACTCATAAGATATTATCTGTCCACTTGTTGGTAGTTTTCTGGTGTTTCAAGTTAAGTGTGATGTAACCTACAACTCGCCATACATACCTGGAAAACTTCCGGAAGATGGAACTGGTTTTTATTCCTATGCACACTGTTGCAACATTCCAAGCAGTAATATGCTCCAAATTCACAGTCGCGACAACGAGCTTCAACCATATTACTGCAGTTGGAACATTGTGGCGGAATAAAACCCTCTAGGAGAAGAGATGTCTGTGTCAGCTTGGCACGTATCTTTTCCCAGTTTGCAGATAATCGCGTTTTTCGAACATGATGGGGCTTCGACATGCTTGAATGCGGAAGTTCACAATCATGTTCAGCAGAATCATCGTTCGCACACTCAAAACTTGCAGTTGGGGCTACTCGAAATGGATTCATCTATCGATGCGCAATCGCCAATCTCATCGTTTATAGTCGTAGGTAACCGAACTACGGCTGACGTTTTCTTTGCCACATCAAAGACTCTTATACCATGATTACCTTTCCTTTTTCCGGGCTGAAAATACATCACACTTATAGTAACTTGAAACACCAGAGAACTACAAACGCAGAAACGCTGAATATGTAAATTTACAGCCCATACACGGCCGCCATCTTGGGTAATTTTCACTGCCTTTGGCTTACCCCAGCCCGCGACTAATGCCTGATGTGCAGGTTGGCTTCTTAACAATGCAATATACTATTGCTGACAATGTTTTGATAATTACAATACAATATTGCTGATAACGTGTGGAACGGGTGACCAGTTGAGAAGGCATTTTTATCTTTTTGTATATAATATAAAAGTACAGAATGAATCAAAGAAAGAATCGAAGCAAAGAATTTGAAGGTCTGTGTATACTAGTAAACTAGATAGATATCTTCTTGATTATGAACTGGATAATATTGATGGCGTATAATATTTTTATAGGAATATGCAATATTAAACACGTGTCAAATACTGTACATTCTAGCTTGGGAAAACAAAGTCCCATAAACCTCTTTAATAGTGATTTAAGTATGAAACACCTCGTATACTAGTTCCAATATAACCAAGGAGCAGCGTGGCAGCGTCTTCGAACAACTTAGCATGAAATGTGGTATAACAACTGCCTAAATAGACAAAACACTTCTCGACGTTTCGATCTGAGGGCCTTCGTCAGGAGAGTATACTGCATGTATATCACATACAGCCCGCCTTCTAGGTGTTTAACATACTGTATACTTGCTCCAACCCACACATTTACTCCTTGGGGCTAGTTTCTCAAAGCTTGTTATATTTTAAAAACTGGGTTAACATTAATTAATCTAAAATTCACAGCAAACTGAGCTTTTATGTGTGTGTATATTGAAGTATTTCTTCAGAGATCTTGCCTGCATGAGTTTACTTCACTGAAGTTTTAAATGAACAGATATGCAGAAATACACAAACTAAAACAGCAGTTTGAAAACTTCTAGAAACTTCTAGAAACCTCTCTTAGAACAACTGGTACATTAGTATATTAAACAACTGCGAAGTGGGCCAAACAAAATCCTATAATGAAGGAACAATCAATGATGAACCAATGAATAACAAACACTGATGACCCTTTCATATAAGATATGAGAGTGCTCAATACTGAAAAAATTAGCAGAGCAATTGTTTACATATCTATGTCTGTATTTTACAATAATACCCTGAGTGACTTAACATTAGTAGCATGGCCAGCCCAACCATTTAGTCATGCAACAGTCAACAATTGCATATTAAATGTTGCATACTAGAACAGCCAACATGATTTCATGATTACATGATTTCACTTGTTAGCAGAAAGCTCTTTAAGATATTAAGCTGCAGACCTTCCTTGTTGACAAGTGAAATTATCCATCATTTCTCCAAAAAAAAAAATCAGTAGTGAACAATTGAGCACATTTAGGCTTGATGCAACCTTATTGGATGCATTAAGCTGAAGAGCTTACTCACTGATTAGTAAAAATGTCTGATGCTGACAAGTAAAGTGATAATAAGACACACTACGGCTCCTTTTAGCTTAATGGGCAATAACTGGGGAGGTTGTCAAATTTTATGTTAGTGGCGGAAGCTTTGTAACAGGTTATTGGTTTAACCTGTTTAAAGCTCCAAAGCTGTTTAAAGCTCCAAAGCTTCCTCGTTGAACAGTGAAATTGTCTGACATTTGTCAAAAAGAAAAATAAGTAAGGAGTGCATTGCAACTTAGTAGGCCAAACTCCTGCTTACGTTTTTTCAATTGACAGTTACTGTATTGTACATATCTACATTGTTATTTACATATCTTCATTGTTATTTACATATCTTCATTGTTATTTACATATTTACATTGTTATTTACATATTTACATTGTTATTTACATATCTACATTGTTATTTACATATTTACATTGTTATTTACATATCTTCATTGTTATTTACATTATTATTTACATATCTACATTGTTATATATTTACATATCTACATTGTTATCTACATTTTTACATAGTTGTTATCTTCATCTAACTGTTGGTGCCAAGCTCATATCTGGTACACACATACCAGGCGCCAACCCGGCGACCGTATGGCCGGCAGAGATGTTTCGGGATGTAGCATGTGAAGTCCTTGTGTTGTCGAATTTCAATCTCAACGTTATCATCTGGAATGTTGAATGTTGAATATAATCTCTAAGTTTAGTAGACGGAGTTCTTACTAGGATGTTTTTTCAAGCGTTGTTAAGTTTAACTAACTGAAGGATCGTGTTTTTGTCACATATAAAATGTAACAATATGGACTTTGTATGGAGCTAATGATATTGCCAATTTTATTAAGATAATATTGAATTAAATAAATATTCATGTATATAGGGTTTACTTATACGAAATAAAATAGTATAGAAACAGCCAGTTATGGTGCCAAAAGATTTCTGTTATAGAAAAAAACTGTGCCTGGTGGAATAATAGTTGGTTCGAATCCAACTCACGGTATATATACAGGAGTCGGGCAGGGCTATCTAGAAAGTAGAATGGTACGTACATGTATAGGAGCAAACTTAATGAATTTTAGCATATTGTATACTGTATTGTTATATAGGTGCTGTCTATTCTTAACATTCATATTGATATGCAAATTGGGGAATAAGATTTGAAAGGATTAAAACAAGCCAGGCGTGTAATAAACACAAATGTTTTGCATCTAGGAAGGGTATAAAACCCGAGAATTAGACAAAGCTCCATTCTTGCTCAGTTTTGAGCGGTCAGGTGTGTAGTCGAAAGCGGTATCTAAGACGTGTAAGCCTTCGTACGACCCACCAACTCATGGCAGACGACCGACGTGTTCAATACCCTGTCGAACGCGACGCTCACAATATAACACAAGCGCCCCAAGAAGACGCTGGTGATGCAGAACGACCCATAGAAGAACATACGGCAGCTGAAGGCCAGCCGATGCAACAACAGAATGATTTGACCGCCCCAGCTGGACAGCCACAGGCACAACAACCTCAACAAGATGAATTAGAGGTAAAACGAGCTCTATTTCACTTTGTCATCATGCAAAATCACTTCATTTTCTGTCCGCCACATTTTAGTCTTACTCTGTAATTCATCATCAGAGCGATCATTTGCTAGTAGAGCGTTACATTCTTTTACAATTATTCATTGTCTAAGCATGTCTTTCAGCCTACGATAGCCTGCATTAGTTATCCTTAATTAAATATCATTAACATTCCATCAATTGGAATATGTAAACTGCGATTCATTGTTGCAGCAAGACGACGATTCACTATCGCGCTGAATAATACTAGCCATACGATATGTCTTGATTTTTCTTTGGGGAGTACAATCTGCGGGGTGAGGTTTCACCCACGATCGGCTTGGGTGAGATTTCACCACCGCTGTGCCAGTAGTGAAACGGTCAGGGTGAGATTTCACCGGTAATGCTTGAGTGAGATTTCAATAACGCTGTTGTTGTTGTAGCCTTTCATTTATTGTACAATCTGCAGGGTGAGGTTTCACCCATAATCGGCTTGAATGCGAGTGTTGAGGAATAGAATACTATTTTAAATGTGCATGATTGGTTCATTCGTAGTCACATGACTTTAAATAAATTGTTGCCCGCATATTGTCATAACAAAGTTTTTTGAAATGAAATTGTCGTGTAACTTGTATGTTTTTGTTCGTATATAACAAAACACTTAATCTACGCTACACCTCGGGAAATAGTGAGTTTTGTTTTCCCTCGAGTCTCAATGTTTCCCTGGAAAAACAAAACTCACTATTTCCCTCAGGGGCATACATTAGGTGTATAATATATATTATATATTCTTTTATATATAATATATATAATATATAATATAAATTCTATAGGGTGCTGGAAAGAGTGAACCTAACTTAGGATACAGAAGTAATGACGAACCTCACTGAAATTTAGAACATCTTTTCTTTTCCTGGGTCTTTAGATAGATAGATACATAAGCTTATATAGGAGTAAAAATGTTGAAAATGATGCTTTCACAAACTATACTTATCCAGTCTCCACGCTTTTCATGTTCAATTTTCCAAATGTTTTTACTGCTTGGCAGAGGAGATGCTAAAATATTTAGGTGTAAATACATTTTTGAGATATGTTAATGCTAGTTTTCTGGACATTGAAAATCTTCTAGTTTCTTATACACACGGTATATTACGCAAATAAGTAATTTTCACGAAAACCGCGTCTGATTGAACATTTCCCTTTCATATTTCGTACACGAATATAGGTCCCCAAGACTAACGATGTTCCAAATTTTCGGGGGCTCGTTCATTATTTCTGCGATATCGTATGTTTAGGTCGCTTTTTCCAGCACCCTATAATTATATAGGTACAATAGACTTACTACAGTATATTATGCAAATGAGTAATTTTCACGAAAAGCACGTCTGATTTTACATTTTCCTTTCATATTTTCAAGTCACTAAGACTAATGCTGTTCCAGATTCCCTGGTATAACCGTCGGTGGACTGTGGAATTTCCCCCCCCTGTTTATCAGTTCTTTCAAGAAGTTTATAGCATACGTATATCAAACATATTCTAATATAAATGTACTCTTCTACATATAGATGACTTATTTTTACAATGATAACAAACACATGCATTCTATATCTAACATGAAGGGGTTAGCTAGTACCAAATAAATTATCTTTCCTTCGTGCGTTGTCATATATTTTAATTTTCAATGCAGTTTTCAATGTAAACTAGGTGCCAAACCTGTCATATTTTATATAACAGGAAATTGCATTGCGGATTGACTTGCAAGTTGTTCAGGCAACATCACTTCATCCATAATAAGTTAAAAAAAAACAACAGAAAAAACAACCAACACAACGATTACCGGATCTGGGTAAAAGCTTTCATCACAATGCCCGCAAATAGTGAGCTTAAGCAAGTGACGTTTTTGACAACACGTACGTTGACCGGAAGTAAAGTTTTTATTTTTCACCAATCACAATCCTTGACCCAGTCTTTTGGCGTTACTCATGCCGTTTGTGTTGTCAAAAACGTCACTTGCTTAAGCTCACTAATGTGTACAGTGTTGGAGAAAACAGAAGCCCTGGAACCTGTTTAAAAAAAACAGCAGGTTTTTTTATTAATTTCTATCTGAAAATGTATAGAATGACGACGATCTAAAGGAAAGCCCGAAACAAAACTTGTTTCAACTCGAAATTTTTA